>NC_092154.1:8491718-8616718 GCF_045791955.1 Oncorhynchus clarkii lewisi
CAAAGGTCTGCTCTCCTCTGTTCACTCTGTGGTTCGGTGTTCAGGTGTCTCATCTCCAACAACACACTGTGAGGAGAGACCGATAAACAGGCAGGAAGGGGCACTCAGGAGCTGCACACAGCAACTGGTGCATATAGACACTTGTCATGAAGCCTAACTGTGCCTATTTAGGAGAGACAGACCGAGAAAGGAGGTGGTTCAGAGGACTAAATAATAGCTTTATGTAGCATGCTGTGAGGAGAGACATAACCAGGTACACACAGCAGCACATTGTCAGTGATTCAGCCTCAAGTGAGGAACTATATCGGTGTAATGTAGCAAACGTGTGTTGCTTATATACTGTGTTTATATAATAATACATATATATATATATATATATATATATATATATATATATATATATATATATATACTGTACATAGACCTACTTCCAGAGGAAGAAGGCGATAAGCAGATGATTAGTTGACAATAAATACATAAATTATACCTGGATTGAAATGATCTTTGTCTCTATGCAATGGTAAAATATATGATAAGGTTGTATGGAAGACAGGGTTGCAGGGCCGGTCCCAATGTTTACTATTTAAGTGTTCCTGGTAAAGAATTTAGTTAACCAGCTCCACAATTTAAACCACCCAAGTATCACAGATTATTGACACATTGCTCACAGACACATTGCTCACAGACACATTGCTTATTGGAAATTCAGTGTTCAGTACATGATTTTGTATACTGTGAATTTCAATCACAAATAAAGACAGTAGGTGCTACAAATACGTTGTAGCCTACTTACCCGGTGCTGTGATATCCAGTTATTGATTTCTCCCGAGAAAACAACCTCTAACCTTTACCCTTAACCCCTAGCCTAGCTAACGTTAGTAACCTAGGTAGCCTAGTAAACGTTAGCCAAAACAAATTGGAATTCGTGTAGTCTAATGTACACTAAGGTGACCAGATTTCTGCAATGAAAACCGGGGATATTTCCAGTTCGGCGGTCAATATATCATTAAAATATCCAATGTTATTATCTATTATATAACAAAGGGGGATAATTCCGGTTTCATGTATTTAGTCTAACAGGCACACTGTGATAGAGAAAACAACTATACTACAGAAACACTACAGACAAGACAGAACTGTCCAATCTGAACAGCCATTCAGTGGTCCTGGTAGTCTGGGTAGAACTGATCTGAACAGCCATTCAGTGGTCCTGGTAGTCTGGGTAGAACTGATCTGAACAGCCATTCAGTGGTCCTGGTAGTCTGGGTAGAACTGATCTGAACAGCCATTCAGTGGTCCTGGTAGTCTGGGTAGAACTGATCTGAACAGCCATTCAGTGGTCCTGGTAGTCTGGGTAGAACTGATCTGAACAGCCATTCAGTGGTCCTGGTAGTCTGGGTAGAACTGATCTGAACAGCCATTCAGTGGTCCTGGTAGTCTGGGTAGAACTGATCTGAACAGCCATTCAGTGGTCCTAGTAGTCTGGGTAGAACTGATCTGAACAGCCATTCAGTGGTCCTGGTAGTCTGGGTAGAACTGATCTGAACAGCCATTCAGTGGTCCTGGTAGTCTGGGTAGAACTGATCTGAACAGACAATCAGTGGTCCTGGTAGTCTGGGTAGACTAAGAACAGAAGAGAACAAGAGCAAAACTGAAACAACAGACAATAGTATACGTGAAATACTTAACAACATAATAAAGAAATAAGATGCTGATGAGATTGGTAACTACATAATATACTTATACCAACCTAATATGTATATTTCTCAGAAGAATGTATCTTATTCAGGATTGCTCTGTCTTTGGCCAGCTTCTCCATGAACTCCTGGCAGGGGAGGTTGAAGTTATTGTCTTCACAATAAGCACGGCCTTGATGGTAAGAACAGTGAACATATTTCTTGCTGCTGTCCATAGATCATTCATTTGGGAGAACACTCTCTCGAGTGGTGCATTACTTCCAGGTAAGCACATGACAACAGACGCTAATCTAGCCAGATGTTGTTCTCTGAAGTGTGTAACCACCGTGCTCCATATCTGACTAAGCGGTGTCTCCACCGTGCTCCATCTCTGACTAAGCAGTGTCTCCACCGTGCTCCATCTCTGACTAAGCAGTGTCTCCACCGTGCTCCATCTCTGACTAAGCGGTGTCTCCACCGTGCTCCATATCTGACTAAGCGGTGTCTCCACCGTGCTCCATCTCTGACTAAGCAGTGTCTCCACCGTGCTCCATCTCTGACTAAGCAGTGTCTCCACCGTGCTCCATCTCTGACTAAGCGGTGTCTCCACCGTGCTCCATATCTGACTAAGCGGTGTCTCCACCGTGCTCCATCTCTGACTAAACGGTGTCTCCACCGTGCTCCATATCTGACTAAGCGGTGTCTCCACCGTGCTCCATCTCTGACTAAGCGGTGTCTCCACCGTGCTCCATATCTGACTAAACGGTGTCTCCACCGTGCTCCATCTCTGACTAAGCGGTGTCTCCACCGTGCTCCATCTCTGACTAAGCAGTGTCTCCACCGTGCTCCATCTCTGACTAAGCAGTGTCTCCACCGTGCTCCATCTCTGACTAAGCGGTGTCTCCACCGTGCTCCATATCTGACTAAGCGGTGTCTCCACCGTGCTCCATCTCTGACTAAGCAGTGTCTCCACCGTGCTCCATCTCTGACTAAGCAGTGTCTCCACCGTGCTCCATCTCTGACTAAGCAGTGTCTCCACCGTGCTCCATCACTGACTAAGCAGTGTCTCCACCGTGCTCCATATCTGACTAAGCGGTGTCTCCACCGTGCTCCATCTCTGACTAAACGGTGTCTCCACCGTGCTCCATATCTGACTAAGCGGTGTCTCCACCGTGCTCCATCTCTGACTAAACGGTGTCTCCACCGTGCTCCATATCTGACTAAGCGGTGTCTCCACCGTGCTCCATCTCTGACTAAGCGGTGTCTCCACCGTGCTCCATCTCTGACTAAGCAGTGTCTCCACCGTGCTCCATCTCTGACTAAGCAGTGTCTCCACCGTGCTCCATCTCTGACTAAGCGGTGTCTCCACCGTGCTCCATATCTGACTAAGCGGTGTCTCCACCGTGCTCCATCTCTGACTAAGCAGTGTCTCCACCGTGCTCCATCTCTGACTAAGCAGTGTCTCCACCGTGCTCCATCTCTGACTAAGCAGTGTCTCCACCGTGCTCCATATCTGACTAAGCGGTGTCTCCACCGTGCTCCATCTCTGACTAAACGGTGTCTCCACCGTGCTCCATATCTGACTAAGCGGTGTCTCCACCGTGCTCCATCTCTGACTAAGCGGTGTCTCCACCGTGCTCCATATCTGACTAAGCGGTGTCTCCACCGTGCTCCATATCTGACTAAGCGGTGTCTCCACCGTGCTCCATCTCTGACTAAGCGGTGTCTCCACCGTGCTCCATCTCTGACTAAGCAGTGTCTCCACCGTGCTCCATCTCTGACTAAGCAGTGTCTCCACCATGCTCCATCTCTGACTAAGCAGTGTCTCCACCGTGCTCCATATCTGACTAAGCGGTGTCTCCACCGTGCTCCATCTCTGACTAAACGGTGTCTCCACCGTGCTCCATATCTGACTAAGCGGTGTCTCCACCGTGCTCCATCTCTGACTAAACGGTGTCTCCACCGTGCTCCATATCTGACTAAGCGGTGTCTCCACCGTGCTCCATCTCTGACTAAGCGGTGTCTCCACCGTGCTCCATATCTGACTAAGCGGTGTCTCCACCGTGCTCCATATCTGACTAAGCGGTGTCTCCACCGTGCTCCATATCTGACTAAGCGGTGTCTCCACCGTGCTCCATCTCTGACTAAGCGGTGTCTCCACCGTGCTCCATATCTGACTAAGCGGTGTCTCCACCGTGCTCCATCTCTGACTAAGCAGTGTCTCCACCGTGCTCCATCTCTGACTAAGCGGTGTCTCCACTGTGCTCCATATCTGACTAAGCTGTTCCAATGCTTGCAAGTAGTTCACAGCCGTAGTGAAGAACGATTGGGATGTTTTGAGAAAGCTCTCTTTAGACATGGCTCCATTGTCCTCTAGCTCTCTCAGAAGTCCTCTGACCAAAACTGGAATGAAGTTGTCATCACGTCTTGCAGTCAATTTTGCCTCAACGTTTCTCAGAATTGCAGCGGAGTCCACAGCACAGTGGTCCTGGCCTCCAAGCACCTTGATCGTGTCACTGAATACGGTCAGGTTTCCATGGACAAAGGCCAGCCAAAGTTCAGTCAGTGGATCTTCGAACATTGTTCGCAGGACAACAGGGCATTTGTCTTCAGAAATAAAAAGGATTTCAATGACACATTTTCTGCACTCTTTCTAGAGCAGGAAGCATGGACAGCCAGCGAGCATGGCGGTGTCCTAAAATGTTATGGTACTCCTGGCCAACAAACTCACAAAAGCCCTTCAGTCTTTCTACTCTGACGGTGAAAATATGAACAAATCCAAATATCTTTGTGAGCAGGTTCTCAACATCATATCTGTTCTGGCCGTGTTATGAATGATGTGGGCAGGACAACCTCAGCCAATCACCTCCCGCTGCAGAGCATTTTTAACGTTGGTATGGACATTGACCCTCCCCAGCCTATTCAGTCTTCCTAAGTTGGTATTTGTTGTCGGTAGAGAATGTTTTCCATGTTACATTCTGGGATGACCACCAGGACCTCAGTTGCAATCTCCTCTGCTGTTTCTCCATTCAATTCAACAAAATCAAGCCGTTTTGTTTCCACAGATGTGTTGCCACCATATATCTTACAATATCTGACTACTATTGGCAGCAGCTTTACATGTCCATTACTGAACACATCAATGGACAGGGACACAAATTCAACCTGGTCTAGGTCCTGTGTTACCAAAGTAGTTGCCCATGTTGCTAACATGTTACTCACTATGGCATCACATTTTGTCCTAGCAAATGTACACTTTGGCTCATAAAGCTTCCGTGTCAGTTGTGCTGTGCAGTCCATAGATCTGTAACTATGATTGTGTCGCATAGTGTGGTATGCAAAGACACCCTCCTGCACAGCTAAACCATATTCTTGTTTGGAAGGCTCTACCTTCTTGAAGAATGTGGTGACAGAGGGCAAACCAACACGGCCAATCAGAGAGGCTTTATGCTTTTTAGTCTGTTGATGTTCCTACCACTGCCGTTCTTCTCCGGCTGCCAATTGAAAGAGAGGAATTACAAAGGGTGCAGTGAACCATTCTATCGTCTTCACCTGAGCGTATAAATGGAAATTCTCTCATCATGTTTTTTTTTAAATAAAAAGTGCATTTCCTCTGTCTGTTCTTCACTCTCCTTGTGTCACTCTTCTTACTCTCTTAACTTGTTCTTCTCCTCCCATCTTTCCCCTCCTCTTTTCTTCACTCGTCTTCCTGTCTTTCTCTTCACCTTTCCACCTCACTCTTCTACACTCTCCTTGTGTCACACTTCTTACTCTCTTAACTTTTTCTTCTCCTCCTATTTTCTTCACTCGTCTTCCTTTCCTTCTCTTCACCTTTCCACCTCTTTACCTTTCCCCACTCTCCTTGCTTCACTATTTTTACTCCCTTCATGTTTCCTTCTCCTTCCTCTCCAATCTGTATTAATAAATAGCACACTATTAGATAAAATACTTTGGTTAACAGATTCCCATTGCTTGCCTCATTTTTGTATTTTATCTCAAAAACATTGTTTGTAATAATATATTGTCAGGCTCTGTAACTATATCTTTACCTTTCCTCCTCTGTCTCCTTCACTCTTCTTCCTATCCAGTCTTCCTCCTCTCCTTCCGCTCCACTCCTAATGTTATCCATGAACATTTCTAAATATATTTTCACACTACTTATAATGCCAAACCATTAAAATTGTAATCTACAAAAATATTCTCAATTTATTGTGGATTCATTTAATATAATATTTACAAAATAGCCCGTCCACTACATGTTTACATGTGAACGTGTTTGAACCTAGCTACCATAACAGTAGCTAGCTAACTTAGTCCACATAACTAACGTTACCTATTTAAAACTTTTATAGAGCAGATCATCTATCTATTTAATAAATTGTGACATTATAACATCACTAGCTAGTATCTCAAACGATTGTATCTCGAACGATACCTGGCTTGAAAAGACATTTGTGGTGATGTTGTGGATTCACTTGACACTTACTAGCTTCTTCTGGCTACAGCAGTTTTCTCTAAAACTATCGCGAGCAAGTAGTTAGTAGGAGAAGAAGAGTGAATGAAGCTGATATAGCGAGCAGCCCCCTCTGCTGGACAAAACAAGCACAACGGGATTGAGACGTCAACCGGTAGGCTCTGCTGCCCGGTCTTTCTTGCCAAGTAAAATATTTCACTTTGCGGTCTGTTTTTAACGCACAGTTAAACACGGGGACATTTCCGGGGACAGCTCCAGCCGGGGACAGGCCACCAAAAACGGGGACGTCTGGTCACCATAATGTACACGTAAATGCGTTATGAAGAAAGAAAATCGTGGAATACAATAAATTATGCCAGTAAACATTTGCATGGTGTGTGTATGTATATACCATGTTTATCCTGTACGTACGACTAAGAAACTTGAAACTGTTTTAAAGAGGAATCTCTCACCTGCATGTTATATCGGGAGATATGCCAATACCTTTTGGCCTCTGTCACCACAGTGACATGCAACATTTCAGTACAACGATTAGGGAAAGAACTGCCTAGGCAACTGTAGCTGTGTGCTGCGATGAATACGTTGAAATGCATAGTGGTATCCATTGTTTTAAAGCTGATTGAGTTTATTTAGGCGGCCTATATATATATACATATAAATATATATCAACCATGTCGCGCACTCTCGTTCTTTATTAGTCATTAACAAATGACACTATAGATAGAGGCTATGATCTTGCCACGAAGGGGAGGGGCTCTTGCCTCTGGTGTGCTGCCTGATCTGGAGGAGAAATATCCGTCCCCCAACAGCACAGCAAGTCTACCGAAAATACGGACCGACAGACTGCGGCGGGCTGACGGTGACGCACATGGAGATCATTTTTACATTTTTTAAATCAATTGGACAGAGAGAGACAGATGAACGTGTTTTCTCTTTTATTTCAAATAGTCTACTGCGCCAGACTGATAGTCCAAACAGCCGATTTACCACTTCATGAGAGCGAGATGTTCGTGTTGTAGCCTAAAATACTGTCAGTGGGCTCAATAAGAAAATCCTTGAAGGTATGTAGCTAGGCTAAATCTCATGTATTTTAGGAAAAATTACACTGCGTTTCAGTGAACAAAAATCCGTGAAATGGAAACGTGCTTGATATTGGCACATCCTCTCCTCATTCAGATGTGTTGATGTAGAATATCAATGCTTATGACTGCAGCCTAGTCAGTCAATAGCCTATTCGTGTTTTCATGTAGGTTTAAGTATATATATATTTTTAACATGAATGTTTGACAGAAGTTTACCTTTCATCACCATGGACAGCGCACGCTCATCAGTTGTGTCATTGAGAGATGTCACCAAACATGTTTTGGAAAGACAAAAATGTACATTATGTAATATTTGGGCAATCTGAACAACATATGGAATTGTGAATCTATATTCTGTCCGTTTTTTCCTAAATATTATTTTGACTGTGTGGACTTGAATGAATGCCATTCTGTCTTCAAATTGGCCTCTAAGCCTGTTTACCCGCTGGGCAGTGGACCTTTCAACACCTCAGGGAAAATCCATTCTAATGTCTCACTTTCCAAATCAAATCAATCTTGACATCATTGCACATACTAGTGAATAATAAGTGGGGCAAGTATTCACTTCTGACGAACATTCAGCCTATTCACTGGCGTGATATTCACTGGTTCTTAAAGATGTAATTTAAAGTTAAATACACTCTTGGCGTGAACTAAAATGGATGTTGGGAGTTGGGTTCCGACCGCAGGAGATGTGACTGGGAATTTCACCCCAGCCAACCTCCTGCTGGATTCCCATAATGGGACCGGTCCGACACCGGGGGATAACGGTCTGTCCAACAACAGCCAGCAGCACTACATCACAGACCAAGCCTACCGGGACTTCACCACTACCATCCAGGTGTTCATCCTCATAGGATCCCTGTTGGGTGAGTGAAGTATCCTACACCATCTGTGTCTGTCTCTCTCTCTGTCTCTCTCTCTCTCTCTCTCTGTCTCTCTCCCTGTCTCTATCTCTCTCTCTCTGTCTCCCTCTCTGTCTCTCTCTGTCTCTGTCTCTCTCTCTGTCTCTGTCTCTCTCTTTCTCTCTCTCTGTCTCTGTCTCTCTCTTTCTCTCTCTGTCTCTCTCTCTCTGTCTCTCTCTCTCTCTCTGTCGCTCTCTCTCTCTGTCTCTGTCTCTCTCTCTTTCTCTCTCTGTCTCTCTCTTTCTGTCTCTCTCTTTCTCTCTCTCTCTGTCTCTGTCTCTCTCTGTCTCTCTGTCTCTCTCTTTCTTTATCTCTGTCTCTCTCTTTCTCTCTCTGCCTCTCTCTTTCTCTCTCTGCCTCTCTCTTTCTCTCTCTCTGTCTCTCTCTCTTTCTCTCTCTCTGTCTCTCTCTCTTTCTCTCTTTCTGCCTCTCTCTCTTTGTCTCTCTCTGTCTCTCTCTCTCTATGTCTCTCTCTTTCTCTCTCTCTGTCTCTATCTTTCCCTCTCTCTGTCTCTCTCTTTCTCTCTCTCTGTCACTCTCTCTCTTTCTCTGTCTCTCTCTTTCTCTCTCTCTGTCTCTCTTTCTCTCTCTCTGTCTCTCTGGTTCTCTCTCTCTGTCTCTCTCTCTCTCTTTCTCTGTCTCTCTCTCTTTCTCTGTCTCTCTCTCTTTCTCTGTCTCTCTCTGCCTCTCTCTCTCGCTCTCTCTCTCTCTCTCTCTCTCTCTCTCTCTCTCTCTCTCTCTATCTCTCTCTTTCTCTGTCTCTCTCTGCCTCTCTCTCTCTCTGTCTCTCTCTCTCTCTCTGCCTCTCTCTCTCTCTCTCTCTCTCTCTCTCTCTACGTGCCTTTTCTTAATCTGTTTACGGTAATGTGTCAACCTCAGTCCCTCTGACTGTAGCTATAGCTGCTATGACCAATACACTATATATGCAAAAGTTTCAAATTAGTGGATTTGGCTATTTCAGCTACACCTGTTGCTGACAGGTGTATAAAATAGAGCACACAGCCATGCAATCTCAATAGACAAACATTGGCAGTAGAATGGCCTTACTGAAGACCTCAGTGATTTTCAACATGGCACTGTCATAGGATACCACCTTTCCAAAAAGTCAGTTCGTCAAACTTCTGCCCTGCTAGAGCTGCCCGGTCAACTGTAAGTGTTGTTATTGTGAAGTGGAAATGTCTATGAGCAACAACAGCTCAGCTGCGAAGTGGTAAGCCACACAAACTCACAGAACGGGACCACCGAGTTCTGAAGGGCGTAGTGTGGTGTAAAGCTTGCCGCCATTAGACTCTGGAGCAGTGGAAACGCGTTCTCTGGAGTGACGCTTCACCATCTGGCAGTCCGACGGATGAATCTGGGTTTGGCGGATGCCAGGAGAACGCTAGCTGCCCAAATGCATAGTGCCAACTGTAAAGTTTGGTGGAGGAGGAATAATGGTCTGGGACTGTTTTTCATGGTTCGGGCTCGGCCTCTTTGTTCCAGTGAAGGGAAATCTTAACACTACAACATACAATAACAGTTTGGGGAAGGCCCTTTCATGTTTCAGAATGACAATGCCCCTATGCACAAAGCGAGGTCCATACAGAAATGGTTTGTCGAGATTGGTGTGGAATAACTTGACTGGCCTGCACAGAGCCCTGACCTTAACCCCATCGAACACATTTGGGATGAATTGGAACGCCAACTGCGAGCCAGGCCTAATCGCCAATCATCAGTGTTCGACCTCACTAATGCTCTTGCGGCTGAATGGAAGCAAGTCTCTGCAGCAATGTTCCAACATCTAATGGAAAGCCTTCCCAGAAGAGTGGCTGTTATAGCAGCAAAGGGGGGACCAACTTCATATTAATGCCCATGATTTTGGAATGAAATGTTCATCTATAAGCGCCTTCCCCACCTTAGACCCACTTCAATTTGCTTGCTGCCCCAATAGATCCACAGACGAAGCAATCACCACCACAATGTACACTACCCTGTCCCATCTAAACAAGAGGCATACCTATGTAAGAATGCTATAGCTCATAGCTCAGCATTCAACACCATAGTACCCTCCAAGCTCATCATCAAGCTCGAGGCCCTGTGTCTGAACCCCGCCCTGTGCGACTGGGACCTGGACTTCCTGACGGGCCACCCCCAGGTGATGAAGGTAGGAAACAACACCTCCACAACGCTGATCCTCAACACTGGGGCCCCACAAGGGTGCGTTCTCAGCCCTCTCATGTACTCCCTGTTCACCATGACTGCATGGCCAAGCACGTCTCCAACTCAATCATCAAGTTTGCAGATGACACAACAGTCGTAGGCTTGATTACCAAAAAAGATTAGACAGCCTACAGGGAGGAGGTGAGGGTTCCGGGAGTGTGGTGCCAGGAAAACAACCTCTCGCTCAACGTGAACAAAACTAAGGAGATTGTGGACTTCAGGAAACAGCAGAGGGTGAACCCCCCTATCCACATCAATGGGACTGCAGTGGAGAAGGTAGAAAGCTTCAAGTCCCTCTGCGTACACATCACTGACAAACTGAAATGGTCCACCCACACAGACAGTGTGGTGAAGAAGGCGCAACAGCGCCTCTTCAATCTCAGGAGGCTAAAGAAATTTGTCTTAACACCTAAAACCCTCACAAACTTTTACAGATGCACAATTGAGAGCATCCTGACAGGCTGTATCACCGCCTGGTATGGCAACTGCACCGCCTGCAACCACAGGGCTCTCCAGAGGGTGGTGCGGTCTGCCCAACGCATCACCGGGGGCAAACTACCCACTCCACTGGACACCTACAGCACCCAATGCCATAGGAAGGCCTAAAAGATCATCAAGGACATCAACCACCCGAGCCACTGCCTGTTCACCCCGCTAACATCCATATGGCGAGGTCAGTACAGATGCATCAAAGCAGGGACCGAGAGACTGAAAAACAGCTTCTATCTCAAGGCCATCAGACTGCTAAACAGCCATCACTAGCACAGAGGCGGCTGCCTATAGACATAGATTAGGAATCACTGGCCACTTTTAGAAATGGATCACTTGCCACTTTAATAATGTTTCCGTATCTAGCATGACTCATCTCCTATGTATAAACTGTACTCTATACTATTCTGTGGCATCTTAGTCACTTTTAAATTGTGTTTTGCATATTGCATCACCAATTTCATATCAGTATACTATATTGTAGTCTATACTACACCACTGACTGCTAAACAGCCATCACTAGCACATCAGAGGCTGCTGCCTATAGACATAGATTATGAATCACTGGCCACTTTAAGGAAAGGAAACATTAGCCACTTTAATAATGTCTCCATATCTTGTATTACTCATCTCATATGTATAAACTGTACTCTATACTGTTCTACGGTATCTTAGTCACTTTAATTGTGTAAATATTGTATCACCCATCTCAAATGTATAAACTGCACTCTATACTAGTCTACGGTATCTTAGTCACTTTAATTATGTGTAAATATTGTATCACCCATCTCATATATATATATATATATATATATATATATATATATATATATATACTGTAGTCTATACTATACCACTGTATCTTAGTCCAATGCCACTCTGACATATATGTATATATAGTCTTAATCCATTCCTTACTTAGATTTACGTGTATTTTGGGTATATGTCGTGAAACTGTTAGATATTACTTGTTAGATATTACTGTACTGTCGGAGCTAGAAGCACAAGTATTTCGTTACACCCACAATAACATCTGCTAAACACGTGTATGTGACCGATACAATTTGATTTGATCTGCTTTTGTCCTGGGCATTAGTGTTATAGTGTTATAGATCATCAATGTTTGCTCTTCCTCTGTATAAAAGCCATTGAGTTTGGTAACCAGTAACCACGGTGCTCCATTATTGCCCAGCAAGCATTTGAAACACTGATGAGGCCTGGTGCCAGTGATCTTTACAAACAATAGAGAGAGGGATGAGGAGAGAGAGGGATGAGGAGAGAGAGGGAGGGATGGGGAGAGAGAGGGAGGGATGAGGAGAGAGAGGGAGGGATGGGGAGAGAGACGGAGGGATGAGGAGAGAGAGGGAGGGATGAGAGAGAGGGAGGGATGAGAGAGAGGGAGGGATGGGGAGAGAGAGGGAGGGATGAGGAGAGAGAGGGAGGGATGAGGAGAGAGAGAGATGAGGAGAGAGAGGGAGGGATGAGGAGAGAGAGAGATGAGGAAAGAGAGGGAGGGATGAGGAGAGAGAGAGGGATGGGGAGAGAGAGGGATGAGGAGAGAGAGGGAGGGATGGGGAGAGAGAGGGAGGGATGGGGAGAGAGAGGGAGGGATGAGGAGAGAGAGGGATGGGGAGAGGGAGGGATGAGGAGAGAGAGGGAGGGATGGGGAGAGAGAGATGAGGAGAGAGAGGGAGGGATGAGGAGAGAGAGGGAGGGATGAGGAGAGAGAGGGAGGGATGGGGAGAGAGAGGGAGGGATGAGGAGAGAGAGAGGGATGGGGAGAGAGAGGGATGAGGAGAGAGAGGGAGGGATGAGGAGAGAGAGAGATGAGGAGCGAGGGATGAGGAGAGAGAGAGAGGGATGGGGAGAGAGAGGGATGAGGAGAGAGAGGGAGGGATGAGGAGAGAGAGATGAGGAGAGAGAGGGAGGGATGGGGAGAGAGAGGGAGGGATGGGGAGAGAGAGGGAGGGATGAGGAGAGAGAAAGAGGTAGTGAGAAAGAATGGAGGAAGAGAATGAGAGAACGAGAGAGTGTGTGAGAGAAGAGAAATAGTCCAATGACCTGTGTTTTAAAGGTATCGATGACCTCATCAATGACCTGTGTTTTAAAGGTATAGATGACCTCATCAATGACCTGTGTTTTAAAGGTATAGATGATCTCATCAATGACCTGTGTTTTAAATGAATAGATGGCCTCATCAATGACCTGTGTTTTAAAGGTATAGATGATCTCATCAATGACCTGTGTTTTAAATGAATAGATGGCCTCATCAATGACCTGTGTTTTAAAGGTATCGATGGCGTCATCAATGACTGGGCGGCAGGTAGCCTAGTGGTTAGAGCGTTGGGCCAGTAACTGAAAGGTTGCTAGATTGAATCCCAGAGCTGACAAGGTAAAAATCTGTTGTTCTGCCCCTGAACAAAGCAGTTAACCCAATGTTCCTAGGGCATCATTGTAAATAAGAATTTGTTCTTAACTGGCTTGCCTAGTTACATTTTAAAAAATGACCTGTGTTTTAAAGGTATGTCTGAGAGACTGACTGGCAGCCTGACTGAATGACTGACTGACTGACTGTCAGAGGGATTCAGAGGAGGCTCTGTCAGTCTGGATTCAGAGGAGGCCCTGTAAGTCTGGAGTCAAAGGAGGTTCTGTCAGTCAGGAGAGAGGGAGAGAGGGGCTGGAGGAGAAGATTGCTGGGTTACTGAAGAGTCAATAGGGGAATGTTTGAGTATCCCAAATGGCACCCTATTCCCTATATAGTGCACCACTTTAGACCAGAGCCCTATTCCCTATATAGTGCACCACTTTAGACCAGAGCCCTATTCCCTATACAGTGCGCCACTTTAGACCAGAGCCCTATTCCCTATACAGTGCGCCACTTTAGACCAGAGCCCTATTCCCTATACAGTGCGCCACTTTAGACCAGAGCCCTATTCCCTATATAGTGCACTACTTTAGACCAGAGCCCTATTCTCTATATAGTGAACTACTTTTGACCAGGGACTCAACCATGGTCTCCTTCAGCAGCACGCCAATCAAACTAAGCAAAAGTTTTCTTTTAAAGCAGAGAAACAATTTGAGTTTCCTGGAAGAAGAAAACAAAATAATTGAATGCCTTTTTGAGTGCTCAGTCTAAGTTAGTGAGGGCTTCAAAGTCTCTGTCAGTTGGAAGTAGGAGCTTCCAGGAAGAGCTGAGAAGACTGGAGTTGCGGAGCTGTGCCTGTTAGGTCCTAAAAGACTTCTGTCAGCTTGACGAAGAGAAGATTGTGTCTACCTGCTGTGAGGGCCTGAAGGGCTTCTGTGAGATGGGGAGAGAGAGTGAAGGAGAACTAGAGTTATTGAAGAGTCAGATAGTGAATGGGGGAAAGAAAGATGTCTGTCTAGTTCAGAAGCACTCAGACCGTGCAGTCCACAGACCACCGTTCCGAGACGGAGAGGTGTCCCGCAGGTGCCAGCCCGTTGAAACATAATGAGGATGATACATAGAAAAAGAAAAGTACAGCTCATTTTAACCAGCTCAGTGGTTAACCCATCCTCCTGCTTTCAGAGACATTTAAATACCTACAGAATGGCAAAACCTTATGTATGGACAGCCTTTTTCAAAACCAGTCTCAATGCCCATACAGACCAGCAGTGCATATTGGAGCCGATTCTGACCCGAGTTAAGAGCACGTAAATGAAACATAAATCCCTTTCATGCACTTTTCTTTTCATGCGTATTCTGACCTTGACATACCGTGAAACTTCAGCATGAGAATAGCGTGCTAGTCATCTTAGTTTGGGGGTGGAGAACAAATAAATTAAGGTGTCTTACAGATAAGCCGTTTTCTTACCTTGACATACTGTGAAACTTCTGTTAATAACCCGGGAGTCTATTAGAGACATGCTTCTATTAGAGACAGGCTTCTATTTGGGACAGGCTTCTATTAGAGACAGGCTTCTATTAGAGACAGGCTTCTATTAGAGACAGGATTCTATTAGAGACAGGCTTCTATTTGGGACAGGCTTCTATTAGAGACAGGCTTCTATTAGAGACAGGCTTCTATTTGGGACAGGCTTCTATTAGAGACAGGCTTCTATTTGGGACAGGCTTCTATTAGAGACAGGCTTCTATTTGAGACAGGCTTCTATTAGAGACAGGCTTCTATTAGAGACAGGCTTCTATTAGAGACGGGCTTCTATTAGAGACGGGCTTCTATTAGAGACGGGCTTCTATTAGAGACGGGCTTATATTAGAGACAGGCTTCTATTTGAGACAGGCTTCTATTAAAGACAGGCTTCTATTAGAGACAGGCTTCTATTAGAGACAGGCTTCTATTTGAGACAGGCTTCTATTTGAGACAGGCTTCTATTAAAGACAGGCTTCTATTAGAGACAGGCTTCTATTAGAGACAGGCTTCTATTTGGGACAGGCTTCTATTAGAGACGGACTTCTATTAGAGACGGGCTTCTATTAGAGACGGGCTTCTATTCGAGACGGGCTTCTATTAGAGAAGGGCTTCTATTAGAGACGGGCTTCTATTAGAGACAGGCTTCTATTAGAGACAGGCTTCTATTAGAGACAGGCTTCTATTAGAGACAGGCTTCTATTAAAGACAGGCTTCTATTAAAGACAGGCTTCTATTAGAGACAGGCTTCTATTAGAGACAGGCTTTTGCTCATTTGTATTGTTCATTGTTTAATTCCAGCATTTAATCAATGTCTTCATTTCCTGCACTAAAATGTTATAATTTACACACTGTCACGTTTCTTTTGTCTTCGTATGCCTCTATAAAAAATAAAAGGTTTATTTGACTGTGCATTTTCGTCAGTTCTTTTTTTCGCCACTTTTTTGCTTGCCAGTTAGCTAGCAGTTCTCAGCAGTTAGCAACCAATGGCTAGCAGTTCTCAGCAGTTAGCAACCAATGGCTAGCAGTTCTCAGCAGTTAGCAACCAATGGCTAGCAGTTCTCAGCAGTTAGCAACCAATGGCTAGCAGTTTCTTACTGGCGATAGAAATGGATGATTGCCATCATTTTTTAGAGTCATTACTTAATTATTTATTTTAACAAATAAAACGTTATAGCTTATAAACAATTCATGGCAATTCATGGTAATTCACGGCAATTCATGGTAATTCATAGTAATTCATGGTAATTCATGGTAATTTGTGGCAATTCATGGTAATTTGTGGCAATTCACGGTAATTCATAGTAATTCATGGAAATTTGTGGTACTTTGTGGTAATTCATGGTAATTTGTGGTAATTCATGGTAATTCATGGTAATCTCGTAAACAATTCATTTAGACCCGGCGTTTCTTTGGGGCTCTCGAGTGGTGCAACGGTCTAAGGCACCGCATCGCAGTGCTAGAGGCGTCACTACAAACCCCGGTTCGATAATGGGCTGTATCTCAACCGGCCGTGATCAGGAGTCCCGTGGGACGGCACACCTTTGGCCCAGCGTCGTCCGGGTTAGGGGAGGGTTTGGCCACGATAGGCCGTCATTGTAAATAAGAATTAGTTCTTAACTGACTTGCCTAGTTAAATAAAGGTTAAATATTTGAATTGATTTGAAACAGCCGTTTATTTGCTGAAATGTGTGCCGTTGGCCAGCTGTTAAAAAGGGACAGGTGGCTATTTAAGACTGCGCTTAGTTTAAGTTTTACAGTAATTCCCTAATAATTCCACCACCTTTAACTAGTGAGGAAACCACGAATAAGGTCTAGCAAACCTACCGGTTCCAAGTCGACATCTCCTTTCTTTTTTTCTGATAGAAACAATACCATTCTGCATGCACTGTACTTTACAACTTGATAACAGCTAGGTAAATGAGTCATCCCTTTGGATAAGAGGATTGTGAATATATAAATGACACTTGTTTTTGATCTATTTGACCTTATAATCGTTGGAGACGTGAAACCAGCCATGTGGCAGCAAACTGAACCATATCAACATAAACATTTTCCTACAGTAAAGTTTATGAAATGCTGTGCCATTATGCAGAATTTAAATTGTACGCCCTTTTAACTTTCAGGGATGGGCACTCTCGAATGTCTTAATTATAGACTACCCTGACTTTCTCTCTCTCTCTCTCTCTCTCTCTCTCTCTCTCTCTCTCTCTCTCTCTCTCTCTCTCTCTCTCTCTCTCTCTCTCTCTCTCTCCTGTTTCTATCATATTAAATAATATCCACTAACAGTATAGACCATCAGTAGGTTTAATAACAACACATATTCAACTGACAATTTACTGTTCCCTTCAAATTGTTATAGCCTACATTATCATCCAGTTGAGTTATTACTTCCTCTGTAAACGCCGTCACGCCCGTGTGGTTGTTGCTGAGGATCATTAGTAACAGTGGAGAGTATAAATAAAAGACATGTCGACGAATCCAGTCAGTTATGGAGCGGAGCGCAGGCCAAGCCGTGACAGTTTGAACCCGACGCATGGTTCAAAACCTGGCCGTGTCATCACACATTACCATGGTTACCGCAGGCGACAGACGAGGGTATAGCCTACTAGTGTACACTATTCTCCCTATTATAATTCTATGTAAACCAATCTTACAACATTACCATGGTTACCGCAGGCGACAGACGAGGGTATAGCCTACTAGTGTACACTATTCTCCCTATTATAATTCTATGTAAACCAATCTTACAACATTACCATGGTTACCGCCGGCGACAGACGAGGGTATAGCCTACTAGTGTACACTATTCTCCCTATTATAATTCTATGTAAACCAATCTTACAACATTACCATGGTTAGCGCAGGCGACAGACGAGGGTATAGCCTACTAGTGTACACTATTCTCCCTATTATAATTCTATGTAAACCAATCTTACAACATTACCATGGTTACCGCAGGCGACAGACGAGGGTATAGCCTACTGGTGTACACTATTCTCCCTATTATAATTCTATGTAAACCAATCTTACAACATTACCATGGTTAGCGCAGGCGACAGACGAGGGTATAGCCTACTAGTGTACACTATTCTCCCTATTATAATTCTATGTAAACCAATCTTACAACATTACCATGGTTACCGCAGGCGACAGACGAGGGTATAGCCTACTAGTGTACACTATTCTCCCTATTATAATTCTATGTAAACCAATCTTACAACATTACCATGGTTAGCGCAGGCGACAGACGAGGGTATAGCCTACTAGTGTACACTATTCTCCCTATTATAATTCTATGTAAACCAATCTTACAACAGTACCATGGTTACCGCAGGCGACAGACGAGGGTATAGCCTACTAGTGTACACTATTCTCCCTATTATAATTCTATGTAAACCAATCTTACAACATTACCATGGTTAGCGCAGGCGACAGACGAGGGTATAGCCTACTAGTGTACACTATTCTCCCTATTATAATTCTATGTAAACCAATCTTACAACATTACCATGGTTAGCGCAGGCGACAGACGAGGGTATAGCCTACTAGTGTACACTATTCTCCCTATTATAATTCTATGTAAACCAATCTTACAACATTACCATGGTTACCGCAGGCGACAGACGAGGGTATAGCCTACTAGTGTACACTATTCTCCCTATTATAATTCTATGTAAACCAATCTTACAACAGTACCATGGTTACCGCAGGCGACAGACGAGGGTATAGCCTACTAGTGTACACTATTCTCCCTATTATAATTCTATGTAAACCAATCTTACAACAGTACCATGGTTACCGCAGGCGACAGACGAGGGTATAGCCTACTGGTGTACACTATTCTCCCTATTACAATTCTATGTAAACCAATCTTACAACATTACCATGGTTAGCGCAGGCGACAGACGAGGGTATAGCCTACTAGTGTACACTATTCTCCCTATTATAATTCTATGTAAACCAATCTTACAACATTACCATGGTTAGCGCAGGCGACAGACGAGGGTATAGCCTACTGGTGTACACTATTCTCCCTATTATAATTCTATGTAAACCAATCTTACAACATTACCATGGTTAGTGCAGGCGACAGACGAGGGTATAGCCTACTGGTGTACACTATTCTCCCTATTATAATTCTATGTAAACCAATCTTACAACATTACCATGGTTACCGCAGGCGACAGACGAGGGTATAGCCTACTAGTGTACACTATTCTCCCTATTATAATTCTATGTAAACCAATCTTACAACATTACCATGGTTAGCGCAGGCGACAGACGAGGGTATAGCCTACTGGTGTACACTATTCTCCCTATTATAATTCTATGTAAACCAATCTTACAACATTACCATGGTTAGTGCAGGCGACAGACGAGGGTATAGCCTACTGGTGTACACTATTCTCCCTATTATAATTCTATGTAAACCAATCTTACAACATTACCATGGTTAGCGCAGGCGACAGACGAGGGTATAGCCAACTGGTGTACACTATTCTCCCTATTATAATTCTATGTAAACCAATCTTACAACATTACCATGGTTAGCGCAGGCGACAGACGAGGGTATAGCCTACTGGTGTACACTATTCTCCCTATTATAATTCTATGTAAACCAATCTTACAACATTACCATGGTTAGTGGGGGCGACAGACGAGGGTATAGCCTACTAGTGTACACTATTCTCCCTATTATAATTCTATGTAAACCAATCTTACAACATTACCATGGTTACCGCAGGCGACAGACGAGGGTATAGCCTACTGGTGTACACTATTCTCCCTATTATAATTCTATGTAAACCAATCTTACAACATTACCATGGTTACCGCAGGCGACAGACGAGGGTATAGCCTACTGGTGTACACTATTCTCCCTATTATAATTCTATGTAAACCAATCTTACAACATTACCATGGTTACCGCAGGCGACAGACGAGGGTATAGCCTACTAGTGTACACTATTCTCCCTATTATAATTCTATGTAAACCAATCTTACAACATTACCATGGTTAGCGCAGGCGACAGACGAGGGTATAGCCTACTGGTGTACACTATTCTCCCTATTATAATTCTATGTAAACCAATCTTACAACATTACCATGGTTAGCGCAGGCGACAGACGAGGGTATAGCCTACTAGTGTACACTATTCTCCCTATTATAATTCTATGTAAACCAATCTTACAACATTACCATGGTTAGCGCAGGCGACAGACGAGGGTATAGCCTACTGGTGTACACTATTCTCCCTATTCTATGTAAACCAATCTTACAACATTACCATGGTTAGTGCAGGCGACAGACGAGGGTATAGCCTACTGGTGTACACTATTCTCCCTATTATAATTCTATGTAAACCAATCTTACAACATTACCATGGTTACCGCAGGCGACAGACGAGGGTATAGCCTACTAGTGTACACTATTCTCCCTATTATAATTCTATGTAAACCAATCTTACAACATTACCATGGTTAGCGCAGGCGACAGACGAGGGTATAGCCTACTGGTGTACACTATTCTCCCTATTATAATTCTATGTAAACCAATCTTACAACATTACCATGGTTACCGCAGGCGACAGACGAGGGTATAGCCTACTGGTGTACACTATTCTCCCTATTATAATTCTATGTAAACCAATCTTACAACATTACCATGGTTAGCGCAGGCGACAGACGAGGGTATAGCCTACTGGTGTACACTATTCTCCCTATTATAATTCTATGTAAACCAATCTTACAACATTACCATGGTTACCGCAGGCGACAGACGAGGGTATAGCCTACTGGTGTACACTATTCTCCCTATTATAATTCTATGTAAACCAATCTTACAACATTACCATGGTTACCGCAGGCGACAGACGAGGGTATAGCCTACTGGTGTACACTATTCTCCCTATTATAATTCTATGTAAACCAATCTTACAACATTACCATGGTTACCGCAGGCGACAGACGAGGGTATAGCCTACTAGTGTACACTATTCTCCCTATTATAATTCTATGTAAACCAATCTTACAACATTACCATGGTTAGTGCAGGCGACAGACGAGGGTATAGCCTACTGGTGTACACTATTCTCCCTATTATAATTCTATGTAAACCAATCTTACAACATTACCATGGTTAGTGCAGGCGACAGACGAGGGTATAGCCTACTAGTGTACACTATTCTCCCTATTATAATTCTATGTAAACCAATCTTACAACATTACCATGGTTACCGCAGGCGACAGACGAGGGTATAGCCTACTAGTGTACACTATTCTCCCTATTATAATTCTATGTAAACCAATCTTACAACATTACCATGGTTAGTGCAGGCGACAGACGAGGGTATAGCCTACTGGTGTACACTATTCTCCCTATTATAATTCTATGTAAACCAATCTTACAACATTACCATGGTTGCCGCAGGCGACAGACGAGGGTATAGCCTACTGGTGTACACTATTCTCCCTATTATAATTCTATGTAAACCAATCTTACAACATTACCATGGTTAGTGCAGGCGACAGACGAGGGTATAGCCTACTGGTGTACACTATTCTCCCTATTACAATTCTATGTAAACCAATCTTACAACATTACCATGGTTAGCGCAGGCGACAGACGAGGGTATAGCCTACTAGTGTACACTATTCTCCCTATTATAATTCTATGTAAACCAATCTTACAACATTACCATGGTTAGCGCAGGCGACAGACGAGGGTATAGCCTACTGGTGTACACTATTCTCCCTATTATAATTCTATGTAAACCAATCTTACAACATTACCATGGTTAGTGCAGGCGACAGACGAGGGTATAGCCTACTGGTGTACACTATTCTCCCTATTATAATTCTATGTAAACCAATCTTACAACATTACCATGGTTAGCGCAGGCGACAGACGAGGGTATAGCCAACTGGTGTACACTATTCTCCCTATTATAATTCTATGTAAACCAATCTTACAACATTACCATGGTTAGCGCAGGCGACAGACGAGGGTATAGCCTACTGGTGTACACTATTCTCCCTATTATAATTCTATGTAAACCAATCTTACAACATTACCATGGTTACCGCGGGCGACAGACGAGGGTATAGCCTACTGGTGTACACTATTCTCCCTATTATAATTCTATGTAAACCAATCTTACAACATTACCATGGTTACCGCAGGCGACAGACGAGGGTATAGCCTACTGGTGTACACTATTCTCCCTATTATAATTCTATGTAAACCAATCTTACAACATTACCATGGTTACCGCAGGCGACAGACGAGGGTATAGCCTACTAGTGTACACTATTCTCCCTATTATAATTCTATGTAAACCAATCTTACAACATTACCATGGTTACCGCAGGCGACAGACGAGGGTATAGCCTACTAGTGTACACTATTCTCCCTATTATAATTCTATGTAAACCAATCTTACAACATTACCATGGTTAGTGCAGGCGACAGACGAGGGTATAGCCTACTGGTGTACACTATTCTCCCTATTATAATTCTATGTAAACCAATCTTACAACATTACCATGGTTAGTGCAGGCGACAGACGAGGGTATAGCCTACTAGTGTACACTATTCTCCCTATTATAATTCTATGTAAACCAATCTTACAACATTACCATGGTTACCGCAGGCGACAGACGAGGGTATAGCCTACTAGTGTACACTATTCTCCCTATTATAATTCTATGTAAACCAATCTTACAACATTACCATGGTTAGTGCAGGCGACAGACGAGGGTATAGCCTACTGGTGTACACTATTCTCCCTATTATAATTCTATGTAAACCAATCTTACAACATTACCATGGTTGCCGCAGGCGACAGACGAGGGTATAGCCTACTGGTGTACACTATTCTCCCTATTATAATTCTATGTAAACCAATCTTACAACATTACCATGGTTAGTGCAGGCGACAGACGAGGGTATAGCCTACTGGTGTACACTATTCTCCCTATTACAATTCTATGTAAACCAATCTTACAACATTACCATGGTTAGCGCAGGCGACAGACGAGGGTATAGCCTACTAGTGTACACTATTCTCCCTATTACAATTCTATGTAAACCAATCTTACAACATTACCATGGTTACCGCAGGCGACAGACGAGGGTATAGCCTACTAGTGTACACTATTCTCCCTATTATAATTCTATGTAAACCAATCTTACAACATTACCATGGTTACCGCAGGCGACAGACGAGGGTATAGCCTACTGGTGTACACTATTCTCCCTATTATAATTCTATGTAAACCAATCTTACAACATTACCATGGTTACCGCAGGCGACAGACGAGGGTATAGCCTACTGGTGTACACTATTCTCCCTATTATAATTCTATGTAAACCAATCTTACAACATTACCATGGTTACCGCAGGCGACAGACGAGGGTATAGCCTACTAGTGTACACTATTCTCCCTATTATAATTCTATGTAAACCAATCTTACAACATTACCATGGTTAGCGCAGGCGACAGACGAGGGTATAGCCTACTGGTGTACACTATTCTCCCTATTATAATTCTATGTAAACCAATCTTACAACATTACCATGGTTAGTGCAGGCGACAGACGAGGGTATAGCCTACTGGTGTACACTATTCTCCCTATTATAATTCTATGTAAACCAATCTTACAACATTACCATGGTTAGCGCAGGCGACAGACGAGGGTATAGCCTACTGGTGTACACTATTCTCCCTATTATAATTCTATGTAAACCAATCTTACAACATTACCATGGTTAGCGCAGGCGACAGACGAGGGTATAGCCTACTGGTGTACACTATTCTCCCTATTATAATTCTATGTAAACCAATCTTACAACATTACCATGGTTAGTGGAGGCGACAGACGAGGGTATAGCCTACTAGTGTACACTATTCTCCCTATTATAATTCTATGTAAACCAATCTTACAACATTACCATGGTTACCGCAGGCGACAGACGAGGGTATAGCCTACTGGTGTACACTATTCTCCCTATTATAATTCTATGTAAACCAATCTTACAACATTACCATGGTTACCGCAGGCGACAGACGAGGGTATAGCCTACTGGTGTACACTATTCTCCCTATTATAATTCTATGTAAACCAATCTTACAACATTACCATGGTTACCGCAGGCGACAGACGAGGGTATAGCCTACTAGTGTACACTATTCTCCCTATTATAATTCTATGTAAACCAATCTTACAACATTACCATGGTTAGCGCAGGCGACAGACGAGGGTATAGCCTACTGGTGTACACTATTCTCCCTATTATAATTCTATGTAAACCAATCTTACAACATTACCATGGTTAGCGCAGGCGACAGACGAGGGTATAGCCTACTAGTGTACACTATTCTCCCTATTATAATTCTATGTAAACCAATCTTACAACATTACCATGGTTAGCGCAGGCGACAGACGAGGGTATAGCCTACTGGTGTACACTATTCTCCCTATTATAATTCTATGTAAACCAATCTTACAACATTACCATGGTTAGTGCAGGCGACAGACGAGGGTATAGCCTACTGGTGTACACTATTCTCCCTATTATAATTCTATGTAAACCAATCTTACAACATTACCATGGTTACCGCAGGCGACAGACGAGGGTATAGCCTACTAGTGTACACTATTCTCCCTATTATAATTCTATGTAAACCAATCTTACAACATTACCATGGTTAGCGCAGGCGACAGACGAGGGTATAGCCTACTGGTGTACACTATTCTCCCTATTATAATTCTATGTAAACCAATCTTACAACATTACCATGGTTAGCGCAGGCGACAGACGAGGGTATAGCCTACTGGTGTACACTATTCTCCCTATTATAATTCTATGTAAACCAATCTTACAACATTACCATGGTTACCGCAGGCGACAGACGAGGGTATAGCCTACTGGTGTACACTATTCTCCCTATTATAATTCTATGTAAACCAATCTTACAACATTACCATGGTTACCGCAGGCGACAGACGAGGGTATAGCCTACTGGTGTACACTATTCTCCCTATTATAATTCTATGTAAACCAATCTTACAACATTACCATGGTTACCGCAGGCGACAGACGAGGGTATAGCCTACTAGTGTACACTATTCTCCCTATTATAATTCTATGTAAACCAATCTTACAACATTACCATGGTTACCGCAGGCGACAGACGAGGGTATAGCCTACTAGTGTACACTATTCTCCCTATTATAATTCTATGTAAACCAATCTTACAACATTACCATGGTTAGTGCAGGCGACAGACGAGGGTATAGCCTACTGGTGTACACTATTCTCCCTATTATAATTCTATGTAAACCAATCTTACAACATTACCATGGTTAGTGCAGGCGACAGACGAGGGTATAGCCTACTAGTGTACACTATTCTCCCTATTATAATTCTATGTAAACCAATCTTACAACATTACCATGGTTACCGCAGGCGACAGACGAGGGTATAGCCTACTAGTGTACACTATTCTCCCTATTACAATTCTATGTAAACCAATCTTACAACATTACCATGGTTAGTGCAGGCGACAGACGAGGGTATAGCCTACTAGTGTACACTATTCTCCCTATTATAATTCTATGTAAACCAATCTTACAACATTACCATGGTTACCGCAGGCGACAGACGAGGGTATAGCCTACTAGTGTACACTATTCTCCCTATTATAATTCTATGTAAACCAATCTTACAACATTACCATGGTTAGTGCAGGCGACAGACGAGGGTATAGCCTACTGGTGTACACTATTCTCCCTATTATAATTCTATGTAAACCAATCTTACAACATTACCATGGTTACCGCAGGCGACAGACGAGGGTATAGCCTACTGGTGTACACTATTCTCCCTATTATAATTCTATGTAAACCAATCTTACAACATTACCATGGTTAGTGCAGGCGACAGACGAGGGTATAGCCTACTGGTGTACACTATTCTCCCTATTATAATTCTATGTAAACCAATCTTACAACATTACCATGGTTAGCGCAGGCGACAGACGAGGGTATAGCCTACTGGTGTACACTATTCTCCCTATTATAATTCTATGTAAACCAATCTTACAACATTACCATGGTTAGCGCAGGCGACAGACGAGGGTATAGCCTACTGGTGTACACTATTCTCCCTATTATAATTCTATGTAAACCAATCTTACAACATTACCATGGTTAGTGGAGGCGACAGACGAGGGTATAGCCTACTAGTGTACACTATTCTCCCTATTATAATTCTATGTAAACCAATCTTACAACATTACCATGGTTAGTGCAGGCGACAGACGAGGGTATAGCCTACTAGTGTACACTATTCTCCCTATTATAATTCTATGTAAACCAATCTTACAACATTACCATGGTTACCGCAGGCGACAGACGAGGGTATAGCCTACTAGTGTACACTATTCTCCCTATTACAATTCTATGTAAACCAATCTTACAACATTACCATGGTTAGTGCAGGCGACAGACGAGGGTATAGCCTACTAGTGTACACTATTCTCCCTATTATAATTCTATGTAAACCAATCTTACAACATTACCATGGTTACCGCAGGCGACAGACGAGGGTATAGCCTACTAGTGTACACTATTCTCCCTATTATAATTCTATGTAAACCAATCTTACAACATTACCATGGTTAGTGCAGGCGACAGACGAGGGTATAGCCTACTGGTGTACACTATTCTCCCTATTATAATTCTATGTAAACCAATCTTACAACATTACCATGGTTACCGCAGGCGACAGACGAGGGTATAGCCTACTGGTGTACACTATTCTCCCTATTATAATTCTATGTAAACCAATCTTACAACATTACCATGGTTAGTGCAGGCGACAGACGAGGGTATAGCCTACTGGTGTACACTATTCTCCCTATTATAATTCTATGTAAACCAATCTTACAACATTACCATGGTTAGCGCAGGCGACAGACGAGGGTATAGCCTACTGGTGTACACTATTCTCCCTATTATAATTCTATGTAAACCAATCTTACAACATTACCATGGTTAGCGCAGGCGACAGACGAGGGTATAGCCTACTGGTGTACACTATTCTCCCTATTATAATTCTATGTAAACCAATCTTACAACATTACCATGGTTAGTGGAGGCGACAGACGAGGGTATAGCCTACTAGTGTACACTATTCTCCCTATTATAATTCTATGTAAACCAATCTTACAACATTACCATGGTTACCGCAGGCGACAGACGAGGGTATAGCCTACTGGTGTACACTATTCTCCCTATTATAATTCTATGTAAACCAATCTTACAACATTACCATGGTTACCGCAGGCGACAGACGAGGGTATAGCCTACTGGTGTACACTATTCTCCCTATTATAATTCTATGTAAACCAATCTTACAACATTACCATGGTTACCGCAGGCGACAGACGAGGGTATAGCCTACTAGTGTACACTATTCTCCCTATTATAATTCTATGTAAACCAATCTTACAACATTACCATGGTTACCGCAGGCGACAGACGAGGGTATAGCCTACTAGTGTACACTATTCTCCCTATTATAATTCTATGTAAACCAATCTTACAACATTACCATGGTTAGTGCAGGCGACAGACGAGGGTATAGCCTACTGGTGTACACTATTCTCCCTATTATAATTCTATGTAAACCAATCTTACAACATTACCATGGTTAGTGCAGGCGACAGACGAGGGTATAGCCTACTAGTGTACACTATTCTCCCTATTATAATTCTATGTAAACCAATCTTACAACATTACCATGGTTACCGCAGGCGACAGACGAGGGTATAGCCTACTGGTGTACACTATTCTCCCTATTATAATTCTATGTAAACCAATCTTACAACATTACCATGGTTACCGCAGGCGACAGACGAGGGTATAGCCTACTAGTGTACACTATTCTCCCTATTATAATTCTATGTAAACCAATCTTACAACATTACCATGGTTAGTGCAGGCGACAGACGAGGGTATAGCCTACTGGTGTACACTATTCTCCCTATTATAATTCTATGTAAACCAATCTTACAACATTACCATGGTTACCGCAGGCGACAGACGAGGGTATAGCCTACTAGTGTACACTATTCTCCCTATTATAATTCTATGTAAACCAATCTTACAACATTACCATGGTTACCGCAGGCGACAGACGAGGGTATAGCCTACTAGTGTACACTATTCTCCCTATTATAATTCTATGTAAACCAATCTTACAACATTACCATGGTTAGTGCAGGCGACAGACGAGGGTATAGCCTACTGGTGTACACTATTCTCCCTATTATAATTCTATGTAAACCAATCTTACAACATTACCATGGTTACCGCAGGCGACAGACGAGGGTATAGCCTACTGGTGTACACTATTCTCCCTATTATAATTCTATGTAAACCAATCTTACAACATTACCATGGTTACCGCAGGCGACAGACGAGGGTATAGCCTACTGGTGTACACTATTCTCCCTATTATAATTCTATGTAAACCAATCTTACAACATTACCATGGTTAGTGCAGGCGACAGACGAGGGTATAGCCTACTGGTGTACACTATTCTCCCTATTATAATTCTATGTAAACCAATCTTACAACATTACCATGGTTAGTGCAGGTTAAGGAAATGAATGTGACACATTTCAGAATGAATCAAGCCACTGCTTTCTTTCTTTAGTGTGTAAAGGCTCTCCAAACCAATTTTTTAAAAATGTATTATTCATAAATACTTTCCTAACCCCAAATAATTCACAAGATCAGACTATTCTTAAATCTACCAATTTGGTGCTGAAACAGAGACAAATATGGATATATTTAGATGGCTTTCTTTTATTGATCTTTAAAATTATTCTAGCGAGTCTGTCGACAAAATTGGAACTAAAACACACCATATTTAAAGGGATGGCTTAAGATAAAAGTACTGACAACCCTTTTGAATGAAAACTCCACGAGGAATTCTGTTGGCCAGCAAGTGGTAGGGTTTTCAGCAGTTGAATGAAAACTCCACGAGGAAATCTGTTGGCCAGCAAGTGGTAGGGTTTTCAGCAGTTGAATGAAATGTATTCAGAGTGTGCGAGGTAGCCACACTTACAGAGCGAGTTTTGCAAATGAATAAGCGAAGTCTGATTTACCAAATACTGAGAAGTACGTAGGAAATGCGTCCGTAGGAATGGCGTCCGTAGGAATGGCGTCCGTAGGAATGGCGTCCATAGGAATGGCGTCAGTAGGAAAGGCGTCAGTAGGAAAGACGTCCGTAGGAATGGCGTCAGTAGGAAAGGCGTCCGTAGGAAAGGCGTGTCTAGGAAAGGCGTCCGTAGGAAATGTGTCAATTCTTATGTCTGATTCGGCCCCATAATGATAATAATGTATAAAATTAATATAATGGAGGATATGAAAATACAGAATTGAGACTTGTCTTGAAAATGGCACTCGCTGAAATACCAATTATAAAAGTCCTTTATTCTCCTCTGTTTTTATGTGCAGTTTTCTATCATAGCAGCTCAAGGGGGACTCCTTCAACTATGAACATGCGGATGTATTATTTTTCATTAGTGCACTAGACAGAGATGGAGTAGAGAGAAGGAGGGAGAGAGAGAGAGGATGGTGGGAGTAGGGAAGGAGGGAGAGAGAGGATGGTGGGAGTAGGGAAGGAGGGAGAGAGAGGATGGTGGGGGTAGGGAAGGAGGGAGAGAGAGGATGGTGGGAGTAGGGAAGGAGGGAGAGAGAGGATGGTGGGAGTAGGGAAGGAGGGAGAGAGAGGATGGTGGGAGTAGGGAAGGAGGGAGAGGGGATGGTGGGAGTAGGGAAGGAGGGAGAGAGAGGATGGTGGGAGTAGGGAAGGAGGGAGTGAGAGAATGGTGGGAGTAGGGAAGGAGGGAGCGAGAGGATGGTGGGAGTAGGGAAGGAGGGAGAGAGAATGGTGGGAGTAGGGAAGGAGGGAGCGAGAGGATGGTGGGAGTAGGGAAGGAGGGAGAGAGAATGGTGGAAGGAGGGAGAGAGAGGATGGTGGGAGTAGGGAAGGAGGGAGAGAGAGGATGGTGGGAGTAGGGAAGGAGGGAGAGAGAGGATGGTGGGAGTAGGGAAGGAGACAGGAGGGGTGGTGGGAGTAGGGAAGGAGGGAGAGAGGATGGTGGGAGTAGGGAAGGAGGGAGAGAGAGGATGATGGGAGTAGGGAAGGAGCCAGGAGGGATGGTGGGAGTAGGGAAGGAGGGAGAGAGGATGGTGGGAGTAGGGAAGGAGGAAGAGAGAGGATGGTGGGAGTAGGGAAGGAGACAGGAGGGGTGGTGGGAGTAGGGAAGGAGGGAGAGAGGATGGTGGGAGTAGGGAAGGAGGGAGAGAGAGAATGGTGGGAGTAGGGAAGGAGCCAGGAGGGATGGTGGGAGTAGGGAAGGAGGGAGAGAGAGAATGGTGGGAGTAGGGAAGGAGGGAGAGAGAGGATGGTGGGAGTAGGGAAGGAGCCAGGATGGATGGTGGGTTATGTGAAGTGAAGTTCCAGTGTGTGTGTGTGTGTGTGTGTGTGTGTGTGTGTGTGTGTGTGTGTGTGTGTGTGTGTGTGTGTGTGTGTGTGTGTGTGTGTGTGTGTGTGATGAGTCACAAGCTCTGGGATGTGTGTGGAATACCAGTGGCACGTCACATCTGTTGCTAAAATGTATCTGTCTTCTTGGCGCCCCTCAGGCCTGCCTCTGCCCTCCAGTTTAAATGGATTATTTTGACAAACTGATTGTTAAGGCAACTGGAAAAGACAGAAGGGGATGTAAGATCGATCATTTTTTCAATGTTGTTTATTCCTGACTGTTTTCCAAAACTCACACATGATATTTCACTGTATTACATTTTCTTACCTTCCCTTATACTGTAAAACCATCACACATTATCCAGTCTAAACACTCTCTCTCCCTCCTCTCCTGTCTCTGCCTCTATCTCCTCCCCTCTCCCTCCTCTCCTGTCTCTGCCTCTCTCTCCTCCCCTCTCCCTCCTCTCCTGTCTCTGCCTCTCTCTCTCCTCCCCTCTCCCTCCTCTCCTGTCTCTGCCTCTCTCTCTCCTCCGCTCTCCCTCCTCTCCTGTCTCTGCCTCTCTCTCTCTCCTCCCCTCTCCCTCCTCTCCTCTCCTGTCTCTGCCTCTCTCTCTCTCTTCTCCCCTCTCCCTCCTCTCCTGTCTCTGCCTCTCTCTCCTCCCCTCTCCCTCCTCTCCTGTCTCTGCCTCTCTCTCTCCTCCCCTCTCCCTCCTCTCCTGTCTCTGCCTCTCTCTCTCTCCTCCCCTCTCCCTCCTCTCCTCTCCTGTCTCTGCCTCTCTCTCTCTCTTCTCCCCTCTCCCTCCTCTCCTGTCTCTGCCTCTCTCTCTCTCTCCTCCCCTCTCCCTCCTCTCCTCTCCTGTCTCTGCCTCTCTCTCTCTCTCTCCTCCCCTCTCCCTCCTCTCCTGTCTCTGCCTCTCTCTCTCTCTCTCCTCCCCTCTCCCTCCTCTCCTCTCCTGTCTCTGCCTCTCTCTCTCTCTTCTCCCCACTCCCTCCTCTCCTGTCTCTGCCTCTCTCTCTCTCTCCTCCCCTCTCCCTCCTCTCCTCTCCTGTCTCTGCCTCTCTCTCTCTCTCTCCTCCCCTCTCCCTCCTCTCCTCTCTCTGCCTCTCTCTCTCTCTCTCCTCCCCTCTCCCTCCTCTCCTCTCCTGTCTCTGCCTCTCTCTCTCTCCTCCCCTCTCCCTCCTCTCCTCTCCTGTCTCTGCCTCTCTCTCTCTCTCTCCTCCCCTCTCCCTCCTCTCCTGTCTCTGCCTCTCTCTCTCCTCCCCTCTCCCTCCTCTCCTGTCTCTGCCTCTCTCTCTCTCCTCCCCTCTCCCTCCTCTCCTGTCTCTGCCTCTCTCTCTCCTCCCCTCTCCCTCCTCTCCTGTCTCTGCCTCTCTCTCTCCTCCCCTCTCCCTCCTCTCTTGTCTCTGCCTCTCTCTCTCTCCTCCCCTCTCCCTCCTCTCCTGTCTCTGCCTCTCTCTCTCTCCTCCCCTCTCCCTCCTCTCCTGTCTCTGCCTCTCTCTCTCTCTCTCCTCCCCTCTCCCTCCTCTCCTCTCCTGTCTCTGCCTCTCTCTCTCTCTTCTCCCCTCTCCCTCCTCTCCTGTCTCTGCCTCTCTCTCTCTCTCCTCCCCTCTCCCTCCTCTCCTCTCCTGTCTCTGCCTCTCTCTCTCTCTCTCCTCCCCTCTCCCTCCTCTCCTGTCTCTGCCTCTCTCTCTCTCTCTCCTCCCCTCTCCCTCCTCTCCTCTCCTGTCTCTGCCTCTCTCTCTCTCCTCCCCTCTCCCTCCTCTCCTCTCCTGTCTCTGCCTCTCTCTCTCTCTCTCTCTCCTCCCCTCTCCCTCCTCTCCTGTCTCTGCCTCTCTCTCTCCTCCCCTCTCCCTCCTCTCCTGTCTCTGCCTCTCTCTCTCCTCCCCTCTCCCTCCTCTCCTGTCTCTGCCTCTCTCTCTCTCCTCCCCTCTCCCTCCTCTCCTGTCTCTGCCTCTCTCTCTCCTCCCCTCTCCCTCCTCTCCTGTCTCTGCCTCTCTCTCTCCTCCCCTCTCCCTCCTCTCCTGTCTCTGCCTCTCTCTCTCTCCTCCCCTCTCCCTCCTCTCCTGTCTCTGCCTCTCTCTCTCTCCTCCCCTCTCCCTCCTCTCCTGTCTCTGCCTCTCTCTCCTCCCCTCTCCTGTCTCTGCCTCTCTCTCTCTCCTCCCCTCTCCCTCCTCTCCTGTCTCTGCCTCTCTCTCTCTCCTCCCCTCTCCCTCCTCTCCTCTCCTGTCTCTGCCTCTCTCTCTCTCTCTCTCTCTCCTCCCCTCTCCCTCCTCTCCTGTCTCTGCCTCTCTCTCTTCCCCTCTCCATCTTCCTCTCCCTCTCTCTCTCTTTTCCTCTCCCTTCCCCTCTCCACCCCCCTCTCTCTGTTTCTCTTTCTCTCTCTCTCCCTCCCTCTCCCTCCCTCTCTCTCCCTCTCCCAGGCAATGGTACTGTTTTATGGTGTACCTGCTGTACCAGTGTCTTCAAGTCGGTGACCAGTCGCTTCATTAAGAACCTGGCGTGCTCAGGGATCTGTGCGGGTCTGGTGTGTGTTCCCTTTGACGTGGCTCTAGGGGCCAGCCCTCGCTGCTGCTGGTGGCTACACACTCTGCTGCTCTGCAAGGCCCTGAAGTTCCTCCACAAACTCTTCTGTTCCGTCACCGTGCTCAGCTTCGCTGCCATCGCACTCGACAGGTAGGGGATTACAGGAAAATCAAACTGCACTGCTGGTAGCTGCAACATACTGCTTACTGGTCCCATCTGTTCAGATCTGTCTGGGGGGAGGCACTGCTTACTGGTCCCATCTGTTCAGATCTATCTGGAGGGGGGGGGGGGGCACTGCTTACTGGTCGCATCTGTTCAGATCTGTCTGGGGGGGGCACTGCTTACTGGTCCCATCTGTTCAGATCTATCTGGGGGGGGGGGGGGGGGGGGGGCACTGCTTACTGGTCCCATCTGTTCAGATCTGTCTGGGGGGGGGGGGGTTGATTCTTGCCTGACATTTCGGTGGAGTAATAAAGCACATGTCCTGTGTTCATGCTTTTATTTATTTATACACGTGGAAAGACACACAGCGGGGAAACTGCTTGATCTTGTAAACACGGACCTTTAAACGACCCCCCCCCCCCCCTCCCCATGCACGCCACTATTTCAACATCATTTCCTGTCGTATAGCTTCCACATCCTCCAAAGAATGACGACGGCTACTTATACATATTCATGAACTGGGTCTGGGTTGTCAGTGTTGCTAGCTATCTTGCTAACTTTGTCTAGCTAGCTAATAGGTTGTTGCTGTTTTTTGTTACTACACTTCATTCAAAAGATTAGCCAGGTTCTGGTTCTGGAGCTGGATTTGTCATAAGCATTCATTTAGGGAAAACTTTACCACAGATGGAAACCACTGGCCTGTCTTTAACTTCACCACAGATGGAAACCACTGGCCTGTCTTTAACTTCACCACAGATGGAAACCACTGGCCTGTCGTTAACTTCACCACAGATGGAAACCACTGGCCTGTCTTTAACTTCACCACAGATGGAAACCACTGGCCTGTCGTTAACTTCACCACAGATGGAAACCACTGGCCTGTCGTTAACCTCACCACAGATGGAAACCACTGGCCTGTCTTTAACTTCACCACAGATGGAAACCACTGGCCTGTCTTTAACTTCACCACAGAAAGAAACCACTGGCCTGTCTTTAACTTCACCACAGATGGAAACCACTGGCCTGTCTTTAACTTCGCCACAGAAAGAAACCACTGGCCTGTCTTTAACTTCACCACAGAAAGAAACCACTGGCCTGTCTTTATAAAAAAAAAAACGCATGAATTTCACGTGATCACATGTAAAGTGTTGTGATCTTATGTGAAGATAATGTGATGTGATGACATGTAAAGCAACATGTGACAACATGAAATGTTATGTGACGTGTTCCATTTTTCACATGATTTCACATCTGAAATTGTGTTTTATTTTCTGTAACGACTGAAAACGAAACGTAGGCTGAAATAATTTGTATGTCATATCACAGGAAGAGACACTGTGTAACGGATGTGAAACGGCTAGCTTAGTTAGCGGTGTTCGCGCTAAATAGCGTTTCAATCGGTGACGTCACTTGCTCTGAGACCTTGAAGTAATGGTTCCCCCCCTTGCTCTGCAAGGGCCGCTGCTTTTGTGGAGCGATGGGTAACGATGCTTCGTGGGTGACTGTTGTTGATGTGTGCAGAGGGTCCCTGGTTCGCGCCCGGGTATGGGCGAGGAGACGGTCTAAAATTATACTCTTACAACTGCATTCACACAAAATTGCACGAAGTAGGCAGTTCGGATTTTTCACTTCAAATATATCATACTTTGACTAAAACGATTACTGATTGACTTAAATCGTTGTGCAACATCATGGGTGAACTCTGGCCATCGTCTTTCAGCTCGAAAAAGTGGATTTCTACTGGTATGGGCGTTTTTAAAACTGAAAACAGTATAATCTGTTTTTGTACCAGATAAAACGTCCCTCTATCTCTACTCACCCCGTGTGGTTTGGAGACGGGCTGTAATTGATGCAGAATGTGTACTCCACTCTGCCTGGTGCTGTTTGTCTCTCCTGCAGAGCTCCCTGTTCTGAGCTGCAGCCAAAATAACTGACAGTCACAGGGAGGGACTCTCTCCCTGACACTCACAGCTACACTCCATTCTACACTCTCAGCTACACTCCATTCTACACTCTCAGCTACACTCCATTCTACAGTCTCAGCTACACTCCATTCTACACTCACAGCTACACTCCATTCTACACTCACAGCTACACTCCATTCTACACTCACAGCTACACTCCATTCTACACTCACAGCTACACTTCATTCTACACTCACAGCTACACTCCATTCTACACTCACTCCATTCTACACTCACTCCATTCTACACTCACAGCTACACTCCATTCTACACTCACAGCTACACTCCATTCTACACTGAGCTACACTCCATTCTACACTCACTCCATTCTAAACTCCATTCTACACTGAGCTACACTCCATTCTACACTCACTCCATTCTACACTGAGCTACACTCCATTCTACACTCACTCCATTCTACACTGAGCTACACTCCATTCTACACTCACTCCATTCTACACTGAGCTACATTCCATTCTACACTCACTCCATTCTACGCTCTTTTGCTCTATCACTACACTCTTCTTCATCACTGCTACACTTTCTCTTCCCTCCTCTTCCTTCACCGCTATACTCGCTCACTCACTCACTCACTCACTCACTCACTCACTCACTCATTCGCCTCTTTCCTCTTCCAAGAAAAGTAAAAACACTTGGTTCCCATGTCTGCTTCCCGCTCTCCTCTATGCCATCACACACACACACACACACACACACACACACACACACACACACACACACACACACACACACACACACACACACACACACACACACACACACACACACCTATTCACCTACTTACTTACACAAAAATATGTGTATTTTGTCCACTTTTTTTTTGTCCATTTTGTCCACATCAGACTCTCCACAGCTCAGTAAGATATCTCTCTCTCTCTCCTGCTTGCTCCACTTAGCCACACAAAACCCCCACGTATACTCATTCATACTGGAGTAGGTCTTCTGTTCAACCAGTCAAGGGTTCTGTGAATGAGAGCGGGAAACAATGATAGGTTTGCTACTATCCTTCTTCAGTCTATTTCCATCTTACCCTCTTCTCTTTCCTCTGCAGGGCAGTTTACATGTATATTTGACCCATCTAGTTAGTTAGGTAGGTAGGTAGGTAGGTAGGTAGGTAGGTAGCTACAGCGATGTTAGTTTACCTCAGGGGTAGGTAGATTAAGCTGCAGGACAATTTTATTTATTGTAACGATTGGTCGGGGGGGGGGGGGGGGGGCAGAAAATAATGATAATAATTTGTACACTGCAAATTGACCAAAACAACGTCCGAAAATTGATTTTATTTGAAAATAGCAATAATTTCAAACCTTGATTACATTGAGACACGATCACACGTGTCTTTTTTATTTGTGGGAATACTTGGGGACATTTGGGGACATTTCCTAAATTAAACTCATTTTTTGATCTACATCGAACACACAAAGCCTTCGTAGTTACTACTGTCCTGATCTACATCGAACACACAAAGCCTTCGTAGTTACTACTGTCCTGATCTACATCGAACACACAAAACCTTCGTAGTTACTACTGTTCTAGATCTACATCGAACACACAAAGCCTTCGTGGTTACTGCTGTTCTAGATCTACATCGAACACACAAAGCCTTCGTAGTTACTACTGTCCTGATCTACATCGAACACACAAAACCTTGGTAGTTACTACTGTTCTGATCTACATCGAACACACAAAACCTTCGTAGTTACTACTGTTCTGATCTAACACTCAAAGAACAGAATGCTTACAGTGTATACGTGTATACGTGACTCAGTATGTACTGGTTAATGTTACGGTTAAAAGTGTCCCTGCAGAGGCTCAACTCAGTGTGAATGAATGCTCTGCGGTGTGTAATGTTGTCTATCCTCTCCTCCCCTCTAGGTACTACTCTGTCCTCTACCCTCTGGAGAGGAAGATCTCAGACGCCAGGTCACGTGACCTAGTCATCTACATCTGGATCCACGCCACCATCGCCAGCGTGCCCGTGTTCGCCTTAACCAACGTTACGGACGTGTATGCAACCTCGTCCTGTTCCGACGCCCGCGCCCGCTCCCTGGGTCACATGGTCTACGTGTTGACCTACAACGTTACCACGGTGATCCTTCCGCTCGTTGTCGTCTTCCTGTTAATGGTCCTGATTCGCAGAGCTCTCAACGCCAGCCAGAAGAAGAAGGTGATCATCGCAGCATTAAGAACACCTCAGAACTCCATCTCCATCCCGTATGTCTCCCAACGCGAGGCTGAGCTACATGCTACGTTACTGGCTGTGGTGTTAGCCTTCTCAGCCTGTAGTGCCCCCTATGGGGCGTTGGTGGTATACCGCACTCTTCTCGGGGACGGGGAGGACTTGTCCCCTTCTCTCCATCTCACGGCCATCTGGCTGCCCAAGGTGTCTCTCCTCACCAACCCTCTGCTGTTTCTGACGGTGAACGGCTCGGCTCGACGCTGCCTGTTTGATGTTCTAGTCCGGGTACACAGACGCTACAGCCGGCGTAACGTGGTCAGCACTGGGGATCTGGGGCTGAGGGGCGAGGGAGGGTTGGGAGGGTGTGGGACCCTGGAGGGGTCTGCTCGCGCTGGAAGCCAGCTCCTGGAGATGTTTAATATCGGACAGCAGCAGATCTTTAGGCCGACTGATGAAGAGGAGGAGGAGGTGGAGAATGCGAGCCCTTCATTAGGGTCAGGGGTGGGGGGCTGTCCTCATCCCAATGAGAATCACCACCAGGCAGGGGGAGGAGGGAAGGTGGTTCTACAGAAAGAGACCGAACCAACCAGAGAGAGCGTCCCGGTAACTAAAGAACAACCTCCTCTCATATTGCCCGAGGTCTCACCTGTCCGTGCCTGTGCTTACACCTCCTCGTCACAGGTGGCGCCAGCAACCCCCACGGAGCCCGAGGACGCCACCCAGTTTGGGTTCGGGCCATTCGAGCTGCCGCCCCAGTGGCTGCCGGAGACCAGGAACAGTAAAAAGAGGCTCCTCCCACCGCTGGGGAACACCCCAGAGGAACTGATCCAGACCAAACAGCCACGCCCACGGCCAGAACGACGAATCAGCAGGAACAACAAGGTCAGCACCTTCCCCACATTGACCCCTGAACTATAAACCCTGGCCATTGACCTTTGAACTGATGACCCCTGATCACAGCTATGGGTAGAGGTCAGCATGTGGATGATTTGTGATTCGTTTTGTGTCAATGACTGGGTACACAGTCAGTGGAGGAAACCCCACCTGACCAACCACCTGCCCAAGGGCCCCCTGTAAGAGAGAACAGAAAGTACAACTCCAGAGCTCGATGAGTCTGTCTCATTGTTGATTATCTCTGTCGTGTATTGCAGTGGTTCCCAAACTTTGTATAGCCCCATACCCCTTCCAACATTCAACCTCCAGCTGTATCCCCTCTAGCACCAGGGTCAGCGCACTCTCAAATTTTGTTTTTTTGCCATCATTGTAAGCCTGCCACACACACACACACACACACTATACTATACATGTATTAAACATAAGAATGAGTGTAAGTTTTTGTCACAACCTGGCTCACGGGGAAGTGACAAAGAGCTCTTATAGGACCAGGGCAAAAATTATAATAGAAAAATAATCAATAATTTTGCTCTTTATTTAGCCGTCTTACATATAAAAGCATATTTGTTCATGGAAAATGGTGAATAACTCACCACAGGTTAATGAGAAGGGTGTGCTTGAAAGGATGTGCATAACTCTGCGACGTTGTATTGGAAAGAGTCTCCGTCTTAAATCATTTTCCACACAGTCTGTGCCTGTATTTAGTTTTCATGCTAGTGAGGGCTGAGAATCCACTCTCACATAGGTACGTGATTGCAAAGGACATCAGTGTCTTAACAGCGTGATTTGCCAAGGCAAGAAACTCTGAGCACAGCCAAATCCAGAAATCTGCCAGTGGCTTCTGACTAAATTCAATTTTTACAAAACCTCATGCAATTTCGATGAGGCTCTCTTGCTCAGATATCAGGGTGGACTGGAGGCAGGGCATGAAAGAGATAACGAATCCAGTTGTTTGTGTCGTCCGTTTCGGGAAAGTACCTGTGTAATTGCTATATCACATTTGACATTATCCGTAAGCTTGAGTTCATTTGCGCACAATCATAGTCTCAATGTTGTCCCGCACATTGAATATAGTGGCGGAGAGTCCCTGTAATCCTAGATTCAGATCATTCAGGCAAGAAAAACATCACCCAGATAGGCCAGTCGTGTGAGAAACTCATCATCATCCAAGAGGTCAGACAGGTGAAAAACATCACCCAGATAGGCCAGTCGTGTGAGAAACTCATCATCATCCAAGAGGTCAGACAGGTGAAAAACATCACCCAGATAGGTCAGTCGTGTGAGAAACTCATCATCATCCAAGAGGTCAGACAGGTGAAAAACATCACCCAGATAGGCCAGTCGTGTGAGAAACTCATCATCATCCAAGAGGTCAGACAGGTGAAAAACATCACCCAGATAGGCCAGTCGTGTGAGAAACTCATCATCATCCAAGCGGCCAGACAAGTGAAAAGGATGGTCAGTAAAGAACTTTAAGAAAATACACGAGAGTTCAGGGGCCTTGCTTTAACAAAGTTAACCGTTTTCACTGTTGTGTCCAAAACATCTTTCAAGCTTTCAGGCATTCTCTTGGCAGCAAGAGTCTCTCGGGGGATGCTGCAGTGTACCCAAGTGGCGTCAGGAGCAACTGCTTGCACTCGCATTACCACTCCACTATGTCTCTCTGTCACCCATCAGTACAGATACCAACACATCTTGACCACCAAAGACCATTTGATGTCACAAAGCTGTCCAGTACTTTAAAAATATCCTCTCATGTTGTCCTGCAGGTTGCAGAAGAGGATGAACATATTATTATTAGTAGTAGTATTATTACAAAAATGTAACGGACATATACCAGGAGCTGTGCCAGGCCCGCCACATCTGTAACGCATATAATTAATTGGCTTGTATGCGAAGAAGTAATGGTTTCAAACATCTCCTGCCATGTCACTGATGAATTGTGAAACAGCGCTGTTTGATGATATAGTTTTTTTGGCCTTTCCCCCCAGCCATATTTTATTTTATTTATCTTAACTAGTCAGTTAAGAACAAATTCTTATTTTCAATGGCGGCCCAGGAACAGTGGGTTAACTGCCTGTTCAGGGGCAGAACGACAGATTTGTACCTGGTCAGCTCAGGGGTTTGAACTTGCAACCTTCCGGTTACTAGTCCACTAGGCCGCCCCATATCCACGGCAGCAGGAAGAATTAAGTCCTCTACAATAGTATGGGACTTGCCTGTCCCAGCCACTCGGTAACTCACCATATAAGACACTTCTAGCCCCTTCTTGTTAATGGTATTTGTTACTTTTATACATGTCTTACTACTTGAAAGTCGTCTTTATTCTCACTCAAAAAACTCCTGTGTCTTGTTTTTCAAATTGTCATGTTTCCTTTCTAAATGTCTGCGCAAGAGTGTTGGTTTCCCGTGAGAGAGTAACGGCTAATGTGATTGGATGAGTAACGGTTAATGTGATTGGATGAGTAACGGTTAATGTGATTGGATGAGTAACGGTTAATGTGATTGGATGAGTAACGGTTAATGTGATTGGATGAGTAACGGTTAATGTGATTGGATGAGTAACGGTTAATGTGATTGGATGAGTAACAGTTAATGTGATTGGATGTTAATTATTTGACAAGGCTACCTGTATTTGACAATGTGTTGTTACTTTGCTGAACATTAGATGGTTTAATTTTATTTTTGGCAGTGAAACAAGGCTACTCAGGCGAGAAATAAACCTCATCCAAATGTATAGCCCCGTTGGAAAATATAGATGTACCGTTTGAAAAATGTGAGAGAATTTTTTTTTTTATAAAAAAAAAAATGTGAATCCCATTTTTATTTTGCGTACCTCCGACGGCATTGCGTACCCCAGTTTGTGAATACCTGGTGTAATGAATACATGTTATGTAAATAACAGGCTAGTAGGTAAAAGGCCGCGCACAACACCTAATAGCCCAGGTCTAATGTCTAAAGCCACGTTTTTCTGGAGACATTGGTCGATCCCAATCTCTTCGTGGTCCTTTATAGCTCAGTTGGTGCTTGTAACGCCACGGTGGTGGGTTTTATTCCCGGGACCATCCGTACGTACAACAGAACGGACGCATGACTGACTGTATGTCGCTTTGGATAAAAGCGTCTGCTAAATGGCATATTTATTATATATTATATTATCCCCAATGTCCTGGTTTGGATGTTCTCGCTTAAAAAATAAATAATATACCTTTCCATGAAACAGTTGATTTGTACTGGCACTGCTGAACGGGGCAGCAGGGGTTCAAACCTTTTCGCTACCTCTGTTTTATTAAACGTAATTAGTCCAATCAATTCAATCTAGTTGATTTCTAAGAAAATGTTTGACTTCAGGCCAATGATGTATTGGAACGTACACACAGTGCATTTCATTCTTGGAAGGACACATTTACATTGGGATTGACATGGATAGTTAAGTAACACGAACACTGGATGAATCATAGATTCTGGGTGACATTGAAGTTACACAAGTGTTTCTGAAGGTGTTTTTCCAAAAATATCTTCTAACATGATTAAACTGTCATCGAGTCTTTTATTATTTATCTTTTATGTCAAACCTTTCACTTTTGCGTTAACATCGTGTCACCATAGCCGCGGTATTTTCTCTCGAGTTGTTTTTTCATCAAAATGATTATATATGTCATTTAGAAAAATCTGTAAAGCCTTGAGTCGTAGCTGTCCATATGTGGGTTTATTCTGCATTATATGTTACTTTGGAGTTCTTTCTCTAGAGTAGAACAGGTGTCTTCAGGTGTGTTGAATATCATTCCTTTCCAATGCCCAACCCTTTGTACTACAGATATAGTGACTTCAATGCAATGAATAACATGATAAGTGCAATTGTACAGTATGCAAATAAAATAACTTTGAATTAACAGAATTGTCCTCGTGCTTTGCTCGTATTCTGTAATGAAATTCTTCAGTGTTCTTCAACCTCCTGTTCCTGGACTGGCCCCAGTCGGTGAGATATTGCTTTCCGGTCCCTGAGATGCTAGAGTGTTAGTTTTGATGTTAGCTGTACCTCAGGAGGGAAAAAAACATAATTTGCCTGGTCCCAGATCTGTTTCTGCTCTTGCCAACTTCCTTGCTCATTGCTCAAACCAATGAGTGACAAGGAGTTGGCATTATGACTGGCAACTGACTATCCTACCGATCCTTGACTTTGGCGATGTCATTTACAAAGCACAAACTCTACTCAGCAAATTGGATGCAGTCTATCACAGTGCCATCCGTTTTGTCACCAAAGCCCTATATACTACCCACCACTCTGACCTGTATGCCCTCGTTGGTTGGCCCTCACTTCATATTCGTCGCCAAACCCACTGGTTCCAGGTCATCTACAAGACCCTGCTAGGTAAAGTCCCCCCTTATCTCAGCTCGCTGGTCACCATAGCATCTCCCACCTGTAGCACACGCTCCAGCAGGTATATCTCTCTAGTCACCCCCAAAACCAATTCTTTCTTTGGCCGCCTCTCTTTCCAGTTCTCTGCTGCCAATGACTGGAACGAACTACAAAAATCTCTGAAACTGGAAACACTTATCTCCCTCACTAGCTTTAGGCACCAACTGTCAGAGCAGCTCACAGATTACTGCACCTGTACATAGCCCACCTATAATTTAGCCCAAACAACTACCTCTTTCCCAACTGTATTTAATTAATTAATTTATTTTGCTCCTTTGCACCCCATTATTTTTATTTCTACTTTGCACATTCTTCCATTGCAAAACTACCATTCCAGTGTTTTACTTGCTATATTGTATTTACCTTGCCACCATGGCCTTTTTTGCCTTTACCTCCCTTCTCACCTCATTTGCTCACATTGTATATAGACTTGTTTATACTGTATTATTGACTGTATGTTTGTTTTACTCCATGTGTAACTCTGTGTCGTTGTATCTGTCGAACTGCTTTGCTTTATCTTGGCCAGGTCGCAATTGTAAATGAGAACTTGTTCTCAACTTGCCTACCTGGTTAAATAAATGTAAAATAAATAAATAAAAAAGTCTCTGCTAGGTAAAGCCCCGCCTTATCTCAGCTCACTGGTCACCATAGCAGCACCCACCCGTAGCACGCGCTCCAGCAGGTATATCTCACTGGTCACCCCCAAAGCCAATTCCTCATTTGGTCGTCTTTCCTTCCAGTTCTCTGCTGCCAATGACTGGAACGAACTGCAAAAATCACTAAATCTGGAGACTCATATCTCCCTCTCTAGCTTTAAGCACCAGCTGTCAGAGCAGCTCACAGATCACTGCACCTGTACATAGCCCATCGGTAAATAGCCCATCCAACTACCTCATCCCCATACTGTTATTTATTTTGCTCCTATGCACCCCAGTATCTCTACTTGCACACTCATCTTCTGCACATCTATCACTCCAGGGTTTAATTGTTATATTGTAATTATTTCATCACTATGGCCTATTTATTGCCTTACCTCCCTTATCCTACCTCATTTGCACTCATTGAATATAGACTTTTTCAATTGTATTATTGACTGTACGTTTGTTTATTCCATGTGTAACTCTGTGTTGTTGTTTGTGTCGCACATCTTTGCTTTATCTTGGCCAGGTCGCAGTTGTAAATGAGAACTTGTTCTCAACTGGCCTACCTGGTTAAATAGAGGTAAAATAAAACATTCTAGCACAGACTCAATCAAATCACATTTTATTGGTCACATACACATATTTAACAGATGTTATTGCAGGTGTAGCAAAAATGCTTGTGTTCCCAACAGTGCAGTAGTATCTAACAATTCACAACAATACACACAAATCTACAAGTTTAAAAAAATATATATATATATGCCCGTCCCTGTTTACATAACAGATTGAGAAACACTCGTAATGGACCATCCCTAGTAGAGGGTCGGTCCAAAATATCCTATTTCCTATATAGTGCACTACTTTTTGACCTTCTCTTCAAAAGTAGTGCACTATAAAGGGAACAGGGTGCCTTTTAGGATGAAGCCCGAGAGGCTGGAGTGAGGGGAAAGATCTCCTACCTACCAAGTCTCCACGGATCAATACTATTGACTCTACAGAGAAGCTGCAGATCAATACTGCTCCATTTACAACACAGTCTGCATGGTATAAATGAAATGAGAAATACATATAGGCCTAACGAAAGTCTCTTGATCAATTGATAGTCAGATTTAATCTACAACCCTTTATATAAAGATATTTTGTTGTAGCGCTTGCAGTCACAAGGTCTGAATCATGTACTTTGTCATTTCGTTTTTTTTTTTAACGCGATGGTGGTCACTGACTGAGATTTATATGCTATCAAGTATGTCAACATACAGTGGCAAGGAAAAGTATGTGAAACCTTTGGAAATATCTGGATTTCTGCATAAATTGGTCATACAATTTCATCTGATCTTCATCTAAGTCACAACAACAGACAAACACAGTCTGCTTAAACTAATAACACACACATTATTATACGTTTTGATGTCTTTATTGAACACACCGTGTAAACATTCACAGTGCAGGGTGGGAAAAGTATGTGAACCCTTGGATTTAATAAATGGTTGACCCTCCTTTGGCAGCAATAACCTCAACCAAATATTTTCTGTAGTTGCGGGTCAGACCTGCAAAACGGCCAGGAGGAATTTTGGATCATTCCTCTTTACAAAACTGTTTAAGTTCAGAAATATTCTTGGGATGTCTGGTGTGAACTGCTCTCGAGGTCCTGCCACAGCATCTCAATCAGGTTGAGGTCAGGACTCTGACTGGGCCACTCCAGAAGGCATATTTTCGTCTGTTGACGCCATTGTGCTGTTGATTTACTTCTGTGTTTTGGGTTGTTGTCCTGTTGCACCACCCAACTTCTGTTCAGCTTCAATTGACAGACAGATAGCCTTACATTCTCCTGCAAAATGCCTTTATAAACAAATTTTTACTAAATACATTTTTCTGTTGACGATAGCAAGCTGTCCAGGCCCTGAGGCAGCAAAGCAGCCCCAAACCATGATGCTCCCTCCACCAGACTTTACAGTTGGGATGAGGTTTTGATGTTGGTGTGCTGTGCCTTTTTTTGTCTCCACACATAGTGTTGTGTGTTCCTTCCAAACAACTCAACTGTAGTTTCATCTGTCCACAGAATATTTTGCCAGTAGCGCTGTGGAACATCCAGGTGCAGTTTTTGCAAACTTCAGACGTGCAACAATGTTTTTTTGGACAGCAGTGTCTGCTTCTGTGGTGTCCTCCCATGAACACCCTTCTTGTTTGGTGTTTTACGTGTCATAGACTCGTTAACAGAGATGTTAGCAACTTCCAGAGATTTCTGTAAGTCTTTAGCTGACACTCTAGGATTCTTCTTAACCTCATTGAGCATTCTGCGCTGTGCTCTTGCAGTCATCTTTGCAGGACGGCCACTCCTAAGGAGAGTAGCAGCAGTGCTGAACTTTCTCCATTTATAGACAAGTTGTCTTTCCGTGGACTGATGAACATCAAGGCTTTTAGAGATACTGTTGTAACCCTTTCCAGCTTTATGCAAGTCAACAATTCTTAATCTTAGGTCTTCTGAGATCTCTTTTGTTTGAGGCATGGTTCACATCAGGCAATGCTTCTTGTGAATAACAAACTCACATTTTGTGAGTGTTTTTTAGAGGGCAAGGCAGCTCTAACCAACATCTCCAATCTTGTCTCATTGATTGGACTCCAGGTTAGCTGACTCCTGACTCCAATTAGCTTTTGGAGAAGTCATTAGCCTAGCATACTTTTTCCAACCTACACTGTGAATGTTTAAATGATGTATTCAATATGACAAGAAAAATACAATAATTTGTGTGTTATTAGTCTATGTTTGTTTATTATTGTGACTTAAATGAAGATCAGATCAAATGTTATGACTAATTTATACAGAAATCCAGGTAAGTCCTGTCACGCCCTGGCCTTAGTATTCTGTGTTTTCTTTATTATTTTGGTTAGGCCAGGGTGTGACATGGGTGATTTATGTGTTTTGTCTTATCTAGGGTTTTTGTAGTCTATGGGGTTGTGTTCAGTTGAGTGTTCTAGGTAAGTCTATGCTTGCCTGGAGTGGTTCTAAATCAGAGGCAGGTGTTTATCGTTGTCTCTGATTGGGAACCATATTTAGGCAGCCATATTCTTTAGGTATCTTGTGGGTGATTGTTCCTGTCTCTGTGTTTTGCACCAGTTAGGACTGTTTTGGTTTTTCCATGTTTTCTTATTTTGTATAGTGTTCACGTTTTCATCTTTCATTAAAGATGTTTCTAAATAACCACGCTGCATTTTGGTCCTCCTCTCCTTCCCAGGAAGAAAACCGTTACAATTCTAAAGGGTTCACATACTTTTTCTTGCCCATGTAAGTAAACAATACTCATGTTTTTGTTACCAACTAATCCACGTCAATACAGAAACATCAGCCATTGTATCGCTTACCCTGATATCTAAGATGAAAGCCCTAGAAAGCCCTAGAGCAACAGAACCTTCTCTTTCGATTACCTTCTGACACTGAGAGAAGTGTAAACAGCAACCCAGAATGTCTTTAAATATACGTAACAAAAATATAAACGCAACATGCAACAATTTTTATGATTTTACTGAGTTACAGTTAATATAAGGATATGAATCAATTGAAATAAATAAATTAGGCCCTAATCTTCTTTACCCCCTTTTTCTCCCCAATTTCATGGAATTCAACTGGTAGTTACAGTCCTGTCTCATCGCTGCAACTCCCGTATGGACTTGGGAGAGGCGAAGGTTAAGGTCTGTGCATCCTCCGAAACACAACCTTGCCAAGCCACACTGCTTCTTGACACAATGCCCAGTTAAAATCTTGTTGGTGACAGGGGGGCAGGATTGAGTAGCTTGGATGAATAAGGTGCCCAGAGTAAACTGCCTGCTACTCTGTCCCAGATGCTAATATATGCATATTATTAGTAGTATTGGATAGAAAACACTCTGAAGTTTCTAAAACTGTTTGAATGATGTCTGTGAGTATAACAGAACTCATATGGCAGGCGAAAACCTAAGAAAAATCAATGGGTGACATGTCTGGTGAGTATGCAGGCTATGGAAGAACTGGGACATTTTCAGCTTCCAGGAATTGTGTACAAATCCTTGCGACATGGGGCCGTGCATTATCATGCTGAAACATGAGATGATGGTGGTAGATGAACGGCACGACAATCAGGATCTCGTCTCGTTATCTCTGTGCATTCAAATTGCCATATAAAAGAAATCATTGAGTTAGTTGTCCATTGCTTATGCCTGCCCATACCATAATCCCAGCGGCCACCACGGGGCACTCTGTTCACAACGTTGACGTCATTAAATCGCTCACCAACATGACGCCATACACATGTTCTGTGGTTGTGAGGACGCACTGCCAAATTCTCTAAAACATTATGTTGCAGTCGGCTTATGGTAGAGAATTTAACATGAAATTATCTGGCAACAGCTCTGATGGACATGCCTCCAGTCAGCATGCCAATTGCACGCTCCCTCAAAACTTGAGACATCTGGGGCATTGTGTTGTGTGGCAAAACTGTAGCCTTTTATTGCCCCCAGCACAAGGTGCAACTGTAATGATCATGCTGTTTAATCAGCTTCTTGATATGCCACACCTGTCAGGTGGATGGGTTATCTTGGCAAAAGAGAAATGCTAGCTAACAGGGATGTGAACAAATATGTGTATTTGTTCAGTGTATTTGTTAAGCCATAAACCCCCCCCCCCCCCCCTCCACGGTTACCCACAATGCACTATGCTGTCTGCTATCTCCCAATCTATACTACATCCTCTCTCTCCTCGCATCGCCTGCATCAGCCAATATTGTGCAGTGGACCACATATTGAAGCGATATAGCGACTACACCACACAACGGAATTGGACTTTGCCACTTCATTGTTTAGCTTAGTGTAAACATTCATACTGAAAATTTGTTTTTTTCCAGCTGATTGACTACCACCTGTAAGTGCTTCAGGTGGTAGTCAATGGCAGAGATGGACATCACTCAATCAGCTTACACCTGAGGTTTGGCGAGACCATCACTCAATCAGCTTACACCTGAGGTTCGGCCATGCCTTCTGTAATATTATGGCATTTATTCCATTTGACATGAATTTCATTGATGACCTAGGTGAGTCTCACGCTTTGCAGTTCAAAGATCAACTGCATACTGTACCTGTATACTGTACAGTGCCTTCGGAAAGTATTCAGACCCCTTGACTTTTTCCACATTTTGTTAAATTACAACCTTATTCTAAAATTGATTAAATAAATACAAATCCTCATCAATCTACACACAATACCCCATAATGACATCACAATACCCCATAATGATATCACAATACCCCATAATGATAAAGTGAAAAAAGGTTTTTAGACATTTTTTGCTTTATTTTTTATTTTATTTTTTTAAACAACTTATTTATGTAACAGTATAAATTTAGACCGTCCCCTCGCCCATACCCGGGCGCGAACCAGGGACCTTCTGCACACATCAACAACAGTCACCCACGAAGCATCGTTACCCATCGCTCCACAAAAGCCGCGGCCCTTGCAGAGCAAGGGGAACTACTACTTCAAGGTCTCAGAGCAAGTGACGTCACTGATTGAAACGCTATTTAGCGCGAACACCGCTAACTAAGCTAGCCGTTTCACATCTGTTACACTTACATACTCTAAATTGTGGCTCAGGTGCATCCTGCTTCCATTGATCATCCTTGATATGTTTCTATAACTGGATTGGAGTCCACCTGTGGTAAATTCAGTTGATTGGACATGATTTGGAAAGGCACACACCTGTCTATATAAGGTCCCACACTTGACAGTGCATGTCAGAGCAAAAACCAAGCCATGAGGTCAAAGGAATTGTCCGTAGAGCTCCAAGACAGGATTGTGTCGAGGCACAGATCTGGGGAAGGGGACCAAAACCTTTCTGCAGCATTGAAGGTCCCCAAGAACACTGTGGCCTCCATCATTCTGAAATGGAATAGGTTTAGAACCACCAAGACTCTCCCTAGAGCTGACCACCCGGTCAAACTGAGCGATCAGGGGAGAAAGAAGGGCCTTGGTCAGGGAGGTGACCAAGAACCCGATGGCCACTCTGACAGAGCTCTAGAGTTCCTTTGTGGAGATGGGAGAACTTTCCAGAAGGACAACCATCCATCTCTGCAGCACTCCACCAATCAGGCCTGTATGGTAGAGTGGCCAGACAGAAGCCACTCCTCAGTAAATGACAGATGACAGCCCGCTTGGAGTTTGCCAAAGGGCACCTAAAAACGCTCAGCTTGTTAAGACACTTTAAGTTGGCAGTTACCTTTAACCCTTATCAAAAACATAGTTTGATATATTTATCTTAGCAGTCGAAGGAGCGTGCAGGTAATTCATTTTTCTGTATAGAGTTTATCCTGTGGGTTCGTGTTGTGCAGTGGTTCAGCCCCCTGCTGTTAATTCCCTAATGAGGTTAACCAATAAATCAACGGCGCCTGTAGGAATCTCACTTTGCTACATCATCCTTATGTTAGATCTTGAATGTAGAGCAGTGGCATGTGGAAGGAAATATTTTTATTTATTTATTTTATTCAACCTTTATTTCAGTTAAGAACAAATTCTTATTTACAATGTCAGTGTAGGAACAATGGGTTAACTTCCTTGCTATGGGGCAGAACGAGAGATTTTTACCTAGTCAGCTCTGGGGATTCAATCTAGCAACCCTTCAGTTACTGGCCCAACGCTCTAACCACTAGGCTACCTGTCTAACCACCAGGCTACCTGCTCTAACCACTAGGCTACCTGTCTCTAACCACCAGGCTACCTGCTCTAACCACTAGGCTACCTGCTCTAGGCTACCTGCTCTAACCACTAGGCTACCTGCTCTAGGCTACCTGCTCTAACCACTAGGCTACCTGCTCTAACCACTAGAGTACCTTGGATGAAAAAAAAACTTCCAAGATTTGCTTCCACTTCCAAGAGTAATGGAAATGTGGGCTTTGAATAACAAGCCTGTTGCAATATGTTGCACCTAATAGGATTCACATTTTATGTAAGATGTTTTTGGGTTTTTTTCTGTGTGCTAAATGACCCTCTGTATGAGTCTAGACACAGATTATAACTTATCTGAAGTTTACTGCATACGCAAGAACTCCTAATGTACATTCCTAGGAGCATAAAATAATTGACCTCAGTAGACCTTTACTTAAGATGTGTGTTTTGACTTAGCAGGTCTTAAAACATGAATACTAACAACAACATCGTGTTTAGACTTTAGGACAGATAAATGTTTCTTCAGTTGGTTCACTGTTAACGTGTGTGATATGGGAAAAATATGACTGCAATACAATAACGGGTCTGAGACCCAGTTTTGACACCTATACACCTGCCAGAAAATGTAAGAAAAACAGGTCTAGATAATCTTCTTGGAGTCACACAGGCAGACTTAGACTAAACACATGACTAGCTCTGAAAACAGAGAACCACGAGAACAAAGTACCTGTTTGTTGAAAGGGTTTGGTGGATTTTATTTTCTATGCAGCCTTAGTCGTCAGAATGGTTATCCTTTAAGACATTGTTGTTGTTTTCATCATCACCACCTGCTCCTCCTCCTCCTCCTCATCATATTCATCTTTCTTTATAGCATCCTCCTCCTCTTCCTCCTCCTCATCATATTAATCTTTCTTTATAGCATCCTCCTCATCATCATATTCATCTTTCTTTATAGCATCCTCCTCCTCCTGCTCATCATATTCATCTTTCTTTATAGCATCCTCCTCCTCCTCCTCCTCTTCCTCCTCCTCATCATATTAATCTTTCTTTATAGCATCCTCCTCCTCCTCCTCCTCTTCCTGCTCCTCCTCTTCCTCCTCCTCATCATATTCATCTTTCTTTATAGCATCCTCCTCCTCCTCCTCATCATCATATTCATCTTTCTTTATAGCATCCTCCTCCTCCTCCTCCTCCTCCTTCCTGCTCCTCCTCTTCCTCCTCCTCATCATATTCATCTTTCTTTATAGCATCCTCCTCCTCCTCATCATCATATTCATCTTTCTTTATAGCATCCTCCTCCTCCTCCTCCTTTTCCTCCTCCTCATCATATTCATCTTTCTTTATAGCATCCTCCTCCTCCTCCTCCTCTTCCTGCTCCTCCTCTTCCTCCTCCTCATCATATTCATCTTTCTTTATAGCATCCTCCTCATCATCATCATATTCATCTTTCTTTATAGCATCCTCCTCCTCATCCTCTTCCTCCTCCTCATCATATTCATCTTTCTTTATAGCATCCTCCTCCTCCTCATCATATTCATCTTTCTTTATAGCATCCTCCTCCTCTTCCTCCTCCTCATCATATTCATCTTTATAGCCTCCTCCTCCTCTTCCTCCTCCTCATCATATTCATCTTTCTTTGTAGCATCATCGTCCTCCACCTTCCTCTCCTTAATCTAATCACCAAGGGGAGAGCTCTCACCTGAGTTAAGCGGGAATAAATGGAACGTAATTCCCTTCTTATGCACTTTTCTCTCTATGTATATTCTGACCCTGAACTTAAGCATGAGAACAGCCCACTATTCATCTGCTCTTCGTCTGCTATTCAACTGCTATTCGTTTGGGGTGGAGAGCTAATAAATGAAGGTGTGGTGGAGGAGGCGTGTCTACAGATACACTGTATTAATGAAGGTGTGTTGGAGGTGTGTCTACAGATACACCGTAATAATGAAGGTGTGGTGGAGGTGTGTCAACAGATACACTGTATTAATGAAGGTGTGGTGGAGGGGGCGTGTCTACAGATACACCATATTAATGAAGGTGTGTTGGAGGTGTGTCTACAGATACACCGTAATAATGAAGGTGTGGTGGAGGAGGCGTGTCTACAGATACACTGTATTAATGAAGGTGTGTTGGAGGTGTGTCTACAGATACACTGTATTAATGAAGGTGTGGTGGAGGAGGCGTGTCTACAGATACACTGTATTAATGAAGGTGTGTTGGAGGTGTGTCTACAGATACACTGTATTAATGAAGGTGCGGTGGAGGAGGCATGTCTACAGATAAACCGTATTAATGAAGGTGTGGTGGAGGGGGCGTGTCGACAGATACACCATATTAATGAAGGTGGGGTGGAGGTGTGTCTACAGATACACCATATTAATGAAGGTGTGGTGGAGGTGTGTCTACAATATTCTGATCTTATATAGACAGGTGTGTGGTATTAACATTTGATCTGATCTAAGTCACAACAATAGACAAACACAGTGTGTTTTAAATAATTAACACACAATTGTGTCAGCTAACCTGGAGTCCAATCAATGAGACAAGATTGGAGATGTTGGTTGGAGCTGCCTTGCCCTTTAAAAAAAACACTCACAAAATGTGAGCTTGCTATTCACAAGAAGTATTGCCTGATGTGAACCATGCCTCGAACAAAAGAGATCTCAGAAGACCTAAGATTAAGAATTGTTGACTTGCATAAAGTTGAAAAGGGTTACAAAGTATCTCTAAAAGCATTGATTGTAACGGTTTTCTTCCTGGGAAGGAGAGGAGGACCAAAATGCAGCGTGGTTATGGTTGAACATCTTTAATAAAAGATGATAACGTGAACAATATACAAAATAAGAAACCGTGGCAAAACCGAAACAGCCCTATCTGGTGCAAAACACAGAGACAGGAAACAATCACCCACGAAATACCCAAAGAATATGGCTGCCTAAATATGGTTCCCAATCAGAGACAACGATAAACACCTGCCTCTGATTGAGAACCACTCTAGGCAACCATAGACTTACCTAGAATTCTACACTGAACACAACCCCATCAATCTACAAAACCCCTAGACAAGAAAACACATAATCACCCATGTCACACCCTGGCCTGACCACAATAATAAAGAAAACACAGAATACTAAGGCCAGGGCGTGACATTGATGTTCATCAGTCCACAGTAAGACAAATTGTCTATAAATGGAGAAAGTTCAGCACTGCGGCTACTCTATCTAGGAGTGGACGTCCTGCAAAGATGACTGCAAGAGCACAGCGCAGAATGCTCAATGAGGTTAAGAAGAATCCTAGAGTGTCAGATAAAGACTTACAGAAGACTCTGGAACATGCTAACATCTCCGTTGACGAGAGTCGTCTCTTTACTATCATTAAATGAAGACTTTTAATTATCAAAGATTCTCTGTAATTAGTATTACGCGATTAAACTGATAAAATCATGTAACTGTAATTAACTAGGAAGTTGGGGCTCCAAGGAAAATATTCAGACTACAAAGTTATAATTTCCTAATATAACTTTTCAGATATTTTCATATCTGATCAATAGTCTTCTTAATTAATGAATTATTTACTTTACCTCACGTTAGTCTCATTCCAAACGTCATAAATGGTTGGTTATCTGCACGAACCCAGTCTTCACTATGAGTCTTCCATACGTCAATTGTCTTAAATAATTTATTTACTAACTAAGTAATTCACAGAAATGCATAAACAAACAAACAAAGTAAATATGGTTACAAGAAATGATAGGAGAATGTGCCCTAGTGGGCTAAACCGGCATGGCGGCTTGTTAGACAAAAGGGGGAGTGGGGGTCACCTGAGAAGTCACTACAGAGTTGATAATTGAAATACTAATCCTTTGCACCTGAACGCTCACTCATTCGGGAACAATTGCAATCAATATATATATATATTTACGCTCAGTGTGTCGTCGTGATCGCTGTTGAAAAGTTTGTTTCTTTTGTAGAATTGATGAAATTGTATGAAGTCCAGGTATTTCGAAGGGTTCACATATGTTTTTTTGCCACTGAATATCCTACCGATGGGACATTAAAAACTGTAGTATCTTAAGTTTCATCGAGTCCTGGCTGAACGACAACATTAAGAACATACAGCTGGCTGGTTATACACTATCGGCAGGATAGAACAGCAGCCTCTTCTAAGACATGGGGCAAGGGCCTATGCATATATGTAAACAACAGCTGGTGCATGATATCTAAGGAAGTCTCAAGGTTTTGCTCGCCTGAGGTAGAGTATCTCATGACAAGCTGTAGACCACTGTCACGCCCTGGCCATAGAGAGGCTTTTTATTCTCTATTTTGGTTAGGCCAGGGTGTGACTAGGGTGGGCGTTCTATGTTCTTTTTTCTATGTTTTTGTGTTTCTTTGTTTTTGGCCAGGTATGGGTCTCAATCAGGGACAGCTGTCTGTCGTCTCTGATTGAGAACCATACTTAGGTAGCTCTTGCCCACATGGGTTTTGTGGGTAGTTATTTTCTGTTTAGTGTGTGTTGCACCTGACGGAGTTGTTTCGGTTGTGCCTTTTGTTACTTTGTTATTTAGTGTTCAGTTATATTTAATAAAATGCCGAACATGTACCACGCTGCACCTTGGTCCTCACCTTCTTCCACCAACGCCTGTATCAATCACACTATCTACCTAGAGAGTTTTCATCTATATTTTTTTTGCTGTCTACATACCACCACAGACCGATGCTGGCACTAAAACCACACTCATTGAGCTGATTCGGCCATAAGCAAACAGTAAAACGCTCATCCAGAGGCGACACTCCTAGTGGCCGGGGGCTTTAATGCAGGGAAACTTAAATAAGTTTAACCTAATTTCTATCAGCATGTTAAACGTGCAACCAGAGGGAACAAAATTCTAGACAAACTTTACTCCACACACAGAGACTCTCCCTCATCCTCCATTTGGAAAATTTGAGCATAATTCTATCCTCCTGATTCCTGTTAACAAGCAAAAACAATTAAGCAGGATGCACCAGTGACTCGGTCTATAAAAATGTGGTCAGATGTAGCAGATATTAAACTACAGGACTGTTTTGCTAACAGAGGCTGGAATATGTTCCGGGATTCTCCCGATGGCATTGAGGAGCACACCACATCAGTCACTGGCTTTATCAATAAGTGCATTGAGGACGTCATCCCCACAGTGACGGTACGTACATACCAGAAGCCATGGATTACACGCAACATTCGCACTGAGCTAAAGGGTAAAGATGCTGCTTTCAAGGAGCGGGACTCTAACCCGGAAGTTGAGCAAAGAAATCCCGCTTTGCCTTCTGACGAACAATCAAACAGGCAAAGCGTTAATACAGGACTAAGCCTGAATCGTACTACACTGGCTCCGATGCTAGTCGGATGTGGCAGGGCTCGCAAACTATTACAGACTACAAAGGGAAGCACAGCCGAGAGCTGCCCAGTGACACGAGCCTACCAGATGAGCTAAATAACTTCTATGCTCGCTTCGAGGCAAGTAACGCTGAAACATGCATGAGAGCATCAGCTGTTCCGGACGACTATGTGATCACGCTCTCCACAGTCGATGTGAGTAAGACCTTTATACAGGTCAACACTCACAAGGCCGCAGGGCCAGACTGATTACCAGGATGTGCACTCCGAGCATGCGCTGACCAACTGGCAAGTGTATTCATTGACATTTTCAAACTCTACCTGTCTGAGTCTGTAATACCAACATGTTTCAAGCAGACAACCATAGTCCCTGTGCCCAACAACACTAAGGTAACCTGCCTAAAGACTATTGACTAGTAGCACTCACGTCTGTAGCCATGAAATGCTTTGAAAGGCTAGTAATGGCTCACATCAACACCATTATCCCAGAAACCCCTGACCCACTCCAATTTGCATACCAACAGATCCACAGATGATGCAATTTCTATTTCACTCTACACTGCCATTTCCTACCTGGACAGGAGGAACACCTATGTGAGAATGCTATTCATTGACTACAACTCAGCTTTCAACACCATAGAGCCTTCAAAGCTCATCATTAAGCTAAGGACCCTGGGACTAAACACCTCACTCTGCAACTAGGTATTTTCTTGAAACGTTGGTTAAGTGCTTGTAAATAAGCATTTTACTGTAAGGTCTACCTACACCTGTTGTATTCGGCGTATGTGACAAATACAATTGGATTTGATATCACCTTTTTAAACAGTGAAGTTTATGAAATGCTGGCTTTATAACTTGTTAGGATGAATTTTGGAGACACAAGCTATAGGCTTCTGTAGCGCAAATAACAGTATAGCTCCAAACCTGTTTTTGTTATTATTCATAAATACTTTCCTAACTCTAAATAATATACAAGATTAGAGTATTTTTAAATCTACCAATTGGTGTTGACAAGGAGATGACTATGCATATATTTCTTTCATTGATCCCTAATATCCTGAACCTGTTCTCTCCATGTATTCTAGTGAGTCTGTCGAGAAAGTTCTAATTTAATGTACACCAAATTTAAAGGGATGGCTTTAGATAAATGTACTGATAATCCTATTGAATGAAAACTCAAAGAGAGAATCTGTTGGACAGCAAGTGGCAGTGTCTTCAGCAGTTGAATTAAAGGTATTCAGCGCTTGTAAAGGAACCACGCTTGCAAAGCCCATTACGCACCTGCATAAGGTAAGTTTGAATACCATCTACTGAGAAGTGAATAGGTAGGAAAGGAGAACATTTCCTAAATCTCCAGAAAATGATGTATTTTCCATAAGCGGGACGCACTGGCCTATGAAGGCGCACTGGAGGCATAGTGCGTAGAGCTGGCGCAGGATATGCTGGACCGTGGAGGCGCACTGGAGGTCTGGAGAGTAGAGCTGGAACAACACGTCCTGGCTGAATCCCCCTTGTAGCACGGAATAGTATTGCTGCTGGTTTATTCTACCTGTATAGATTTTTTTCCCATTGAATTAGATCTGCTTTCATATTGTTGAGAATGACAGATTTGTACCTTGTCAGCTTGGGGGTTTGAACTTACAACCTTGCGGTTACAAGACCAACACTCTAACCACTAGGCTACCCTGCCGTCTACTGAGCTATCCCATAAAGTTATCTTTATGTATCAGTTGTTTGTTGTCACTTATTAATAAGCATCCTAATTTTTTTGTATATTTTTTTGTGGTCCACTTAAAGGATTGTTGTAGATCATGAGTTATTATTTTTTATTTTTCCTATTGTGTAACGTCCGTCGCTCGAATGAGACCAAGGTGCAGCGTGGTAGGTGTACATTTTCTTTATTAAAATGTTCCGCCAAAAAAAAAAAAAAAACTCAGCGAACGAAAAGCTTAGGAGTGAAACCCATGCAACAAACAAAGACAAGATCCCACAACAGAAGATGGGAAAAAGGGCTGCCTAAGTATGATCCCCAATCAGAGACATCGTTAGACAGCTGCCTCTGAATGGGAACCATACTCGGCCAACAAAGAAATAGAAACATAGATTTCCCACCCTGACCTACCAAATAGTAAATTTAAAGGATCTCTAAGGTCAGGGCGTGACAGTACCCCCCCCTGTCCGCAAACCTGAACCTATAGGGGCAGGTCTGGGTGGGCATCTACCCTCAGTGGCACTTGCTGTCCAACAGATGCGTAATGGGCTTTGCAAGCGTGGTTCCTTTACAAGCGCTGTAAACCTTTAAATCAACTGCTGAAGACATTGACACTTGCTGTCCAACATATTCTCTCTTGGAGTTTTCATTCAATAGGATTATCAGTACATTTATCTAAAGCCATCTGAGGGTAGCTCCCTACTCTGATCCCTCCGCTTCTGTGGAACCGGACCGTGGATCGTCGTCGGAGGCTCTGAACTGGGAACCCCCGCTGGAGACTCCGGACTGCAGATTGTCACAGGAGGCTCCGGACTGGGAACCCCCGCTGGAGGCTCTGGACTGCGGATCGTCGCTGGAGGCTCCGTACTGCAGATCGTCACCGGAGGCTCCGGACTGGGAACCCCCGCTGGAGGTTCCGGACTGCAGATAGTCACCGGAGGCTCCGGACTGGGAACCCCAGCTGGAGGCTCCGGACTGCAGATCGTCACCGGAGGCTCCGGACTGGGAACCCCCGCTGGAGGCTCTGGACTGCAGATAGTCGCTGGAGGCTCTGGACTGGGGATCGTCGCTGGAGGCTCTGGACTGGGGATCGTCGCTGGAGGCTCTGGACTGGGGACCGTCGCTGGAGACTCTGGACTGCGGACCGTTGCTGGAGGCTCCGGACTGGGGACCGTCGCTGAAGGCTCCGGACTGGGGACCGTCGCTGAAGGCTCCTTGCCATGGATCATTACTGGAGGCTTCGTACATGGAGCCGGAACAGGTCTCACCGGGCTGAGGAGACGTACTGGAAGCCTGGTGCGGGGAGCTGCCACAACACGTCCTGGCTGGATACCCACTTTAGCTCGGTGAGTGTGGAGAGCTGGCACGGGACGCACTGGCCTATGAAGGCGCACTGGAGGCATAGTGCGTAGAGCTGGCGCAGGATATGCTGGACCGTGGAGGCGCACTGGAGGTCTGGAGCGTAGAGCTGGAACAACGCGTCCTGGCTGAATCCCCCTTGTAGCACGGAAAGTGCGGGGAGCTGGCACAGGCCGCACATGTATTATTTAACCTGGAAAGTTTAAAGCTTCCAAAGTGTTGAATAGAAAAGGAAGGAAAGGGGGATACATAGTCCGTTAAATGTGTCTTCCGCATTTAACCCCATCCCTCTATGATGGGCGAAAGCCTTTTGGCATCAACAGCCATTATTGATAAATCTGGACCTTGTTTTTTAGCGTATTGTATTAAACTAAAACATCTTCTTGTGTTTGTTAGTAAGTGTCTCTTTAAAAAAAACTGTTTGATTTGTATGTATCAATTCTGGTAAGACTTTTGCCATTCTATTGCATATGAGCTTTGCTTTTATTTTATTGTTACAATTTATAAAATAAAATAAAACATAAATCACAGACATTTTGCTTTGTCTAAGTTATATGATCATATTTCTTCAGCCATATTTCTTCATTCATTGATTGGTATATTGCTGCCTACTGCGTATGTCTGCATTACATACTTCCTGATTATGACGGGATTTGGTGGCCAAATCCCCCAAAACACCAGAGCAATGCAGACGGACATCCACTTATTGTCGAGAAACTGTTCTGAGAAAACACTGCAGCAAACATCACCTCCAGATGTCTGCTAGTCCTTCCACATGTCTGCTAGTCCTTCCAGATGTCTGCCAGTCCTTCCAGATGTCTGCCAGTCCTTCCAGATGTCTGCCAGTCCTTCCAGATGTCTGCCAGACCTTCCACATGTCTGCCAGTCCTTCCAGATGTCTGCCAGTCCTTCCAGATGTCTGTCACTACCTCCAGATGTTTGCCACTACCGCCAGATGTCTGCTAGTCCTTCCAGATGTCTGCCAGTCCTACCAGATGACTGCCACTACCGCCATATGTCTGTTAGTCCTACCAGATGTCTGCCACTACCGCCAGATGTCTGCTAGTCCTTCCAGATGTCTGCTAGTCCTTCCAGATGTCTGCCAGTCCTACCAGATGTCTGCCACTACCGCCAGATGTCTGCTAGTCCTACCAGATGTCTGCCACTACCGCCAGATGTCTGCTAGTCCTTCCAGATGTCTGCTAGTCCTTCCAGATGTCTGCTAGTCCTTCCAGATGTCTACCAGTCCTTCCAGATGTCTGCCAGTCCTTCCAGATGTCTGCTAGTCCATTTAGATGTCTGCTAGTCCATTCAGATATGAAGACATTATGGTCTCTTTAGGTTAGGTCTCTTTCATTTTCAAGGACTACAGTACAGTTCCTTTCTGTCGTTCTTTATCATCATCCAACAGTTTATTCACTGGTGAGAACACAATGTCCTTTGAGATGTATAAGTGAGAGCAGGAAGTCAGTAATAAGAATCACACTCTATAAGTGGTACCAGTCTGTCTGTGCTTGGCCAGCATGTGTCATCCAGTTACAATGTCCCCGTACACATACATTAGCATCACTCAATTCAATTACACAGGTTTAGTAATTGTACTTTGATGAACTCACCTGTGTGAGGATAAATAATATAGTTGCATCCCAAATGGAACCCTATTCCCTACGTTGTGCACTAGGGCCCACAGAACTATGGCCAGAAGTAGTGCACTACGTAGGGAATAGGGTGCAATTTGGGACACATTTCCCCTCCCATTATGTCAACTATTATGCATGGAACTAGCTTTGAAGCAGCTGGGATATATCTGTTGCTAAGCAACGTGCCAGCTTATTTGATAAGCTTCCACATCCCGTCCCGGGGAATAGATATGTCCTACACTACAGACCAACATAAACAAGGCTGCAACATCTCTGGCTGCATCCTAAATGGCACTCTATTCTCTATTAGGCAAAGTAAATAGGGAATAGTTTGCCATATGGGGCAGATCTGGAGAGTTTTCATTGGCCGCCCTGTTGCTGGCCCTGAAATATGGCGGAGGGTATGGCGGAGGGGTATGGTGGACGGCAAGGTGGAGGATAAGGTGCAGGATAAGGTGGAGGGTATGGTGGAGGGTATGGTGGAGGGTAAGGTGAAGGGTAAGGTGGAGGGTATGGTTGAGGAGAAGTTGGAGGGTACGTTGGAGGGTATGGTGGAGGGTAAGGTGGAGGGTCTAGTGGAGGGTATGGTTGAGGAGAAGGTGGAGGGTACGTTGGAGGGTATGGTGGATTGTAAGTTGGAGGGTAAAGTGGAGGGTATGGTGGAGGGTATGGTGGAGGGTAACGTGGAGGATAACGTGGAGGGTATGGTGGAGGATAAGGTAGAGGGTATGGTGGAGGGTGTGGTGGAGGGTGTGGTGGAGGATAAGGTAGAGGGTATGGTGGAGGATAAGGTGGAGGATAAGGTAGAGGGTATGGTGGAGGGTAAGGTGAAGGGTAAAGTGGAGGGTAAGGTGGAGGGTATGGTGGAGGGTGTGCTGGAGGATAAGGTGGAAGATAAGGTGGAGGGTATGGTGGAGGATAAGGTAGAGGGTATGGTGGAGGGTGTGGTGGAGGGTAAGGTGGAGGATAACGTGGAGGATAAGGTGGAGGATAAGGTGGAGGGTATGGTGGAGGGTAAGGTGAAGGGTAAAGTGGAGGGTAAGGTGGAGGGTATGGTGAAGTGTATGGTGGAGGATAAGGTGGAGGGTGTGGTGGAGGGTGTGCTGGAGGATAAGGTGGAAGATAAGGTGGAGGGTATGGTGGAGGGTGTGGTGGAGGGTATGGTGGAGGATAAGGTGGAGGGTGTGTTGGAGGGTATGGTTGAGGAGAAGGTGGAGGGTATGGTGGATTGTAAGGTGGAGGGTAAGGTGGAGGGTATGGTGGAGGGTTGGTGGATTGTAAGGTGGAGGATAAGGTAGAGGATATGGTGAAGGGTATGGTTGAGGAGAAGGTGGAGGGTATGGTGGATTGTAAGGTGGAGGGTATGGTGGAGGGTATGGTGGATTGTAAGGTGGAGGGTAAGGTGGATTATAAGGTGGAGGATAAGGTAGAGGGTATGGTGGAGTGTAAGATGGAGGGTAAGGTGGAGGGTAAAGTGGAGGGTATGGTGGAGTGTAAGATGGAGGGTAAGGTGGAGGGTATGGTGGAGGGTAAGGTGGAGGGTAAGGTGGAGGATATGGTGGAGGATATGGTGGAGGATGAGGTGGAGGGTGTGGTGGAGGATAAGGTGGAGGGTGTGGTGGAGGGTGTGGTGGAGGATAAGGTGGAGGGTATGGTGGAGGGTATGGTGGAGGATAAGGTGGAGGGTAGGGTGGAGGGTAGGGTGGAGGGTAGGATGGAGGGTAAGGTGGAGGATGTGGTGGAGGGTATGGTGGAGGATAAAATGGAGGGTATGGTGGAGGGTAAGGTGGAGGGTATGGTGGAGGATAAGGTGGAGGGTGTGGTGGAGGATAAAGTGGAGGGTAGGGTGGAGGGTAAGGTGGAGGGTATGGTGGAGGGTATGGTGGAGGATAGGGTGGAGGGTATGGTGGAGGGTGTGGTGGAGGCTAAGGTGGAGGCTAAGGTGGAGGCTAAGGTGGAGGATAGGGTGGAGGAATGGTGGAGGATAAGGTGTAGGATAAGGTGTAGGATAAGGTGGAGGGTAAGGTGGAGGGTAAGGTGGAGGATAAGGACATTTAATGTAAAATGTTGGGTTGGAAATACAATCATGGATCTGTTGTGTACAGTATGGTAGAGGCAGACAACACTGTGCTTTCCTTTGTACACAGAAACTCTTCCTGTTTCTTTGTCTCTTGGTCTTTCCATGTCTCTCTCTGCCTTTTCCATATCCTTCTCTCTCCCTTTCTCTCTCTTACTATACCTTTCCATTTCCCTTCCTCTGCCTGCCTGCCTGCCTTCCTGCCTGTCTGTCTGTCTGTCCTCCTCGTGACGTAGTTTATATGACTAACCAGGTTGCCGTAGAGAGTTGCGTGTTCTTCCTCAGTGCTGTCTACCATTTGTGTTATAACCTGTGGCTGCGTTCTAAATCTTGTTATTATGTTGTCAGGAGGCTGACAGGTGCTGTAGAGTGCCTAAGGCTAAGACTGTGTCCCAAAATGGCACCCTATTCTTTATAAAGTGCACCATGCAGGGAATTATAGGCTGACAGATGCCTAGTCTGAGGGTCTTAGGATACAACGAGAAGGGAAAGTTAACACCATGGACATATGATTGTTAAGTAAAAGAGAACACGTTTATACAGGGCTATATGCGGTGGACGATGTTTACAAATTGGTCTGTGTGTGTGTGTGTACGGACACGTGCGTGTTTGTGCACTTCTCTGAGTGATTGCAGTGGTCTGTCATTTGGCCTCGTTTTTGGTGGTTAGCTCTTGCAGGTTCATTTGCTGTATATGGAATGTATATCTAGACATTCTATCATAGTGATTTAGAGAGCAGGTACTGGTGAAACATTGTCAAATTAAACATTCAATTCCGTTGTCTACACAGTTAGGAAACATCTTTGGACTACCGTCACAGACTCTCAGTTTTATTTGATGTGTTGTAGCCATCCAACCAACAGGACTCAAGGTCCAGACCTTCCTCTATGAGATCCCTATCCCAGCACTGAAACAGGCAGGAAGACAGGTATCTGACAGCTACTATTCCCTGTTCTCCTCTCCTCTCCTCTCCTCTCCTCTCCTCTCCTCTCCTCTCCTCTCCTCTCCTCTCCACACACAACAAGCTTATTTATTTTTTCTCCCTTTGAGGCATATCAAGAAGCTGATTAAACAGCATGATCGTTACACAGTAGCCCTGGACCTCATCATCTGGCTTCGACACCTGCAAGATTGTCTGAGACCAGCCACCCAGACAGCTGATGAACTGAGGAGTATTTCGGTCTGTAATGAAGCCCTTTTGTGAGGAAAAACCCATTCTGATTGGCCGGGCCTTGCTTTCCATGCCTTGTTTATATTTTTATTCAGTAGATATTTCTCTTGAGGGAGTGATGCTGGATGTTAAATATGTCTCAACTTACCCCTGCATTTAGTAATGTATGTGTGTTTTACATGTTTTGATCTGTCCTTCATCTGTCCTTCATCCTTCATCTGTTCTTCATCTGTCCTTCATCTGTTCTTCATCTGTCCTTCATCTGTCCTTCATCTGTCCTTCATCTGTCCTTCATCTGCCCTTAATCTGTTCTTCATCTGTCCTTCATCTGTCCTTCATCTGTCCTTCATCTGTCCTTCACCTGTCCTTAATCTGTCCTTAATCTGTCCTTCATCTGCCCTTCATCTGTCCTTCATCTGTCCTTCATCTGCCCTTCATCTGTCCTTCATCTGTCCTTCATCTGTCCTTCATCTGTCCTTCATCTGCCCTTCATCTGTCCTTCATCTGCCTTTCATCTGCCCTTCATCTGCCCTTCATCTGTCCTTCATCTGTTCTTCATCTCTCAATGTGAGTCCCATTGAGGTACAGTACATTGTGAAGGACAGGACATTCTGTTCCTCTCAAGGGATGCCCTGTCCAAGACTACACGTTTTACAGTAATATTTTTTATTGTGTGGAAAATAATGTTTCTTGGTTTTTACAGTAATGCTTTTACAGAGATTAGCATACTAATAACATTCACTGTGTTCCACTACCAGTCTCTTTATGGAATAAGAGAGAGAAATTATATGACAGAGGCAAAGAAAAATATAGATGAGCGAGAGAGCGAGAGAGCGAGAGAGCAAGAGAGCGAGAGAGACTCGTACATTTCCTCAATGAAAACAATGTACCGAGCAAATGTCAAATTGGCTTTTTACCAAATTACCGTACAACAGACCACGTATTCACCCTGCACACCCTAATTGACAACCAAACAAACCAAAACAAAGGCAAAGTCTTCTCATGCTTTGTTGATTTCAAAAAAGCCTTCGACTCAATTTGGCATGAGGGTCTGCTATACAAACTGATGGAAAGTGGTGTTGGGGGTAAAACATACGACATTATAAAATCCATGTACACAAACAACAAGTGTGCGGTTAAAATTGGCAAAAAACACACACATTTCTTCACACAGGGTCGTTGGGTGAGACAGGGATGCAGCTTAAGCACTACCCTCTTCAACATATATATCAACGAATTGGCGCGGGCACTAGAAAAGTCTGCAGGACCCGGCCTCACCCTACTAGAATCCGAAGTCAAATGTCTGCTGTTTGCTGATGATCTGGTGCTTCTGTCACCAACCAAGGAGGGCCTACAGCAGCACCTAGATCTTCTGCACAGATTCTGTCAGACCTGGGCCCTGACAGTAAATCTCAGTAAGACCAAAATAATGGTGTTCCAAAAAAGGTCCAGTCACCAGGACCACAAATACAAATGCCATCTAGACACTGTTGCCCTAGAACACACAAAAAACTATACATACCTTGGCCTAAACATCAGCGCCACAGGTAACTTCCACAAAGCTGTGAACGATCTGAGAGACAAGGCAAGAAGGGCATTCTATGCCATCAAAAGGAACATACATTTCAACACACCAATTAGGATTTGGCTAAAAATACTTGAATCAGTCATAGAGCCCATTGCCCATAAAGGGTTGTGACGTCTGGGGTCCGCTCACCAACCAAGACTTCACAAAATGGGACAGACACCAAATTGAGACTCTGCACGCAGAATTCTGCAAAAATATCCTCCGTGTACAACGTAGAACACCAAATAATGCATGCAGAGCAGAATTAGGCCGATACCCACTAATTATCAAAATCCAGAAAAGAGCCGTTAAATTCTATAACCACCTAATAGGAACGGATTCCCAAACCTTCCATAACAAAGCCATCACCTACAGAGAGATGAACCTGGAGAAGAGTCCCCTAAGCAAGCTGGTCCTGGGGCTCTGTTCACAAACACAAACACACCCTACAGAGCCCCAGGACAGCAGCACAATCAGACCCAACCAAATCATGAGAAAACAAAAAGATAATTACTTGACACATTGGAAAGAATTAACAAAAAAACTGAGCAAACTAGGATGCTATTTGGCCGTACACAGAGAGTACACAGTGGCAGAATACCTGACCACTGTGACTGACCCAAAATTAAGGAAAGCTTTGACTATGTACAGACTCAGTGAGCATAGCCTTGCTATTGAGAAAGGCCGCTGTAGGCAGACATGGCTCTCAAGAGAAGACAGGCTATGTGCTCACTGCCCACAAAATGAGGTATGACCATATTAGAGAGACATATTTCCCTCAGATTACACAGATAACTCCCATATCTACTGGGTGATATTCCACAGTGTGCCATCACAGCAGCAAGATTTGTGACCTGTTGCCACGAGAAAAGGGCAACCAGTGAAGAACACACACCATTGTAAATACAACCCATATTTATGCTTATTTATTTTATCTTGTGTCCTTCAACCATTTGTACATTGTTAAAACACTGTATAATAGGATAATATGACATTTGTAATGTCTTTATTGTTTTGAAACTTCTGTATGTGTAATGTTTACTGTTCATTTTTATTGTTTATTTCACTTTATATATTCACTTTATATATTATCTACCTCACTTGCTTTGGCAATGTTAACACATGTTTCCCATGCCAATAAAGCCATTGAAGAGAGAGAGAGAGAGAGAGAGAGAGAGAGAGAGAGAGAGAGAGAGAGAGAGAGAGAGAGAGAGAGAGAGAGAGAGAGAGAGAGAGAGAGAGAGAGAGAGAGAGAGAGAGAGAGAGAGAGAGAGAGAGAGAGAGAGAGAGAGAGAGAGAGAGAGAGAGAGAGAGAGAGAGAGAGAGAGAGAGAATGTGAGAGAGAGAGAGAAAAGAGTATGTGAGAGAGAGAGAGAAAAGAGTATGTGAGAGAGAAAAAGAATAGTCACTTTTACCAGTGAATGGGAATTGAGATATCACCATGGCAACAAGGCATCCCCTGGCTCAATCAGTTGTGACTCCAGGATGTGACATCGTCTCGTGACTCATACATACTACACTGCATACTTCTAAGACGTTGACACAATGTAGAGGATACTGCATCATCTACAATACTTAGAAAAACGAGGTTACCGGTATTTCCTTTCTGCTTCCGGGAATCGTCCAATCAGAATTTCTGGAAAACCTGGGAATATTGCAACCCTATTCATATGTAGTGAGTCAGATTGTAGCCTATGGGGGGGGACACTACAGGAGTGCTTGATTGACAGCTTATAATGTAATAGTGGCTATGTGTAGCTGGTGGAGAGAAGTCAGGCGCAGCACAGCAGATACATGTAATTCACTCAAATATTCACAAATACAACACAATAAATAGTGCCCACAATAACGGACCGTATTACAAACAAACAATCACTCACAAACAACCATGGGGGAACATAGGGTTAAATAATGAACAAGTAATTGGGGGATTGAAACCAGACAAGACAAGGACAAAACAAATGGAAAAATGAAAAGTGGATCGGCGATGGCTAGAAGGCCGGTGACGTCGACCGCCGAACGCCGCCCGAACAAGGAGAGGGACCGACTTCGGGGGAAGTCGTGACAGTAGCATTGACAAGCTGACCACCTCCATCACCAGCATCATTAGGAAACGCATCGACGCCACAGTGAAGGTTTGCTGCTTCCCCCAATCAAAAGCCCTGGATTAACACCGCGGTTGGCGCTGAACTAAAGGACAGAGCTATCGCACAGAGGGCCAAAGCCCGAAGCTACGGCTGAGCTCACAAACTAGGTCGGAGAAGTCCCGCCAAGACCCAGAGGACTGGGTGATCTCACTCTATTAGGCCGACGTGAGTAGGGTTTTTAATCAGGTTAACACTCGCGGGCCGGACAGTATTCTCAGATCATGCGAAGACAGCTGTCAGGCATATTCAGGATAATTTTTATCATAGGTACACTTCAACTGTGAGAGACGGAATCTAACACAAGAATCCAGAAAATCACTTTGTATGATTTTTAAGTAATTAATTTGCATTTTATTGATCACCTACCAAAACAAAACATACATGTATTGTGTAACATGAAGTTCTATGAGTGTCATCTGATGAAGATCATCAAAGGTTAGTGATTCATTTGATCTCTATTTGTGCTTTTTGTGACTCCTCTCTTTGGCTGGAAAAATGGCTGGGTTTTTTTGTGAGTTGGTGGTGACCTAACATAATCGTTTGTGGAGCTTTCGCTGTAAAGCATTTTTTAAGTCAGACACTGTGGCTGGATTAACGAGAATTTTATCTTTAAAATGGTGCCTAATACTTGTATGTTTGAGAAATTTGATTTATGAGATTTCTGTTGATTTGTGCTCTTCCATGCTAGGAGGGGTGCGTCACTTGACTGGGTTGAGTCACTGACGTGATCTTCCTGTCAGGGTTGATGCCCCCCTCGGGTTCGTGCCGTGGGGGAGATCTTCGTGGGCTATACTCTACCTTGTCTCAGGGCAGTAGGTTGGTGGTTGAAGATATCCCTCTAGTGGTGTGGGGTCTGTGCTTTGGTAAAGTGGGTGGGGTTATATCCTGCCTGTTGGGCCCTGTCCGGGGTATCATCGGACGGGGTCACAGTGTCTCCCGACCCCTCCTGTCTCAGTCTCCAGTATTTATGCTGCAGTAGTTTATGTGTTGGGGGGCTAGGGTCAGTTTGTTATATCTGGAGTATTTATCCTGTCTCATCCGATGTCCTGTGAGAATTTTTGTATATTCTCTCTAATTTTCTCTCTTTCTCTCATTTTTTTCTCTCTCTCTTTCTCTCTCTATTTCCCTCTCTCTCGTTCTCTCTCTCTCTCTCTTCTCTTGGATGACCTAAGCCCTTGGACCATGCCCCAGGACTACCTGGCCTGATGACTCCTTGCTGTCCCCAGTCCACCTGGTCATGCTGCTGTTCCAGTTTCAACTGTTCTGCCTGAGCTGTTCACTGGACGTGCTACCTTGTCCTGGACCTGCTGTTTTGGACCCTCTCTCTACTGCACCTGTTGTCTCTAACTCTGAATGATCGGCTATGAAAAGTCAACTGACATTTACTCCTGAGGTGCTGACGTGTTGCACCCTCTACAACCACTGTGATTATTATTATCTGACCCTGCAGGTCATCTATGAACATTTGAACATCTTGGCCATGTTCTGTTATAATCTCCACCCGGCACAGCCAGAAGAGGACTGGCCACCCCTCAGAGCCTGGTTCCTCTCTAGGTTTCTTTCCTAGGTTCTGGCCTTTCTAGGGAGTTTTTCCTAGCCACCGTGCTTCTACACCTGCATTGCTTGCTGTTTGGGGTTTTAGGCTGGGTTTCTGTACAGCACTTTGTGACCTAAATACATTTGATTGATTGATCACTGTTTTTAAAGTCAATGAGATTCACGGTGACGTTGGGAAAATCTCTCCCTCGGTCTAGAAACTCATTGCAGATGTTGAAAATCACATTTAAAAAAAACACTTTGAATCCTACCCTGTGATGTCACAAATCCTATTTTTTATGGCTTTTCTCCTTCTTTTTTTAAACACAGATCATAGAAAATGTATCGTTTTCACTTATGTAGTCACTGGTTTGGTGCTGGAGATTATGAATATGAGGTTTAAAAGTGGCAAAGTTGCCCTTTAACGGCAACTACGACAATAACAACATTAATAATACTAAATAATAGGAATGAAAAGCCACAAGGCATGAACACCAAAATGAAACAAAATGGCAAAAACTATTGCTACATGGTACTTTTCACTGTCTGTCCCTCGGGTTGTGGCAGGAGGGCATATATTTGGCTGCCAAAACTGCACATCTCTCTCTCAATTCAATTTAAATTTATATTCAATTTGAGGGGATTTATTGGCATGGGAAACATATGTTTACATTGCCAAAGCAAGTGAAATAGATAATAATCTCTCTCTCTCTGTTCCTCTCTCTGTTTCTCTCTCTCTGTTCCTCTCTCTGTTTCTCTCTCTCTCTCTCTCTGTTCCTCTCTCTGTTTCTCTCTCTCTCTCTGTTCCTCTCTCTCTCTCTCTCTCTCTCTCGCTCTCTCTCTCTCTCCCTCTCTCTGTCTCTCTCTCTCTCTCTCTGTTCCTCTCTGTTTCTCTCTCTCTCTCTGTTCCTCTCTCTGTTTCTCTCTCTCTCTGTTCCTCTCTCTCTCTCTCTCTCTCTCTCTCTCTCTCCCTCTCTCTCTCTGTTCCTCTCTCTGTTTCTCTCTCTCTCTCTGTTCCTCTCTGTTTCTCTCTCTCTCTCTCTCTCTCTCTCTCTCTCTCTCTCTCTCTCTCTCTCCCTCTCTCTCTCCCTCTCTCTCTCTCTGTTCCTCTCTCTCTCTCTCTCTCTCTCTCTCTCTCTCTCTCTCCCTCTCTCTCTCTGAGACATTATGGTACATTAACATCTATTTTCAGAGTTGTTGTTTTGATCTGTTAATCAGGATCTGGGTCACCTATTGAACAACAACAATGACACAGATGATGGATTTATGTGAAGGGGTACTTTTGGTATTTGACATTTTATTAGGATCACCATTGGCTGTTGCAAAAGCAGCATCTACTCTTCCTGGGATCCACACAAAACATAACACATAATACAGAATTACATAATACAGAACATTAATAGACAAGAACACAGAACACAGAACACAAAACATAACACATAACACATAATACAGAACATCAATAGGTAAGAACACAGAACACAGAACACAGAACACAGAACATAACACATAATACAGAACATCAATAGGTAAGAACACAGAACACAGAACACAGAATACAGAACATCAATAGGTAAGAACACAGAACACAGAAAACAGAACATCAATAGGTAAGAACACAGAACACAGAATACAGAACATCAATAGGTAAGAACACAGAACACAGAACACAGAAAACAGAACATCAATAGGTAAGAACACAGAACACAGAACACAGAAAACAGAACATCAATAGGTAAGAACACAGAACACAGAACACAGAATACAGAACATCAATAGGTAAGAACACAGAACACAGAAAACAGAACATCAATAGGTAAGAACACAGAACACAGAACACAGAATACAGAACATCAATAGGTAAGAACACAGAACACAGAACACAGAAAACAGAACATCAATAGGTAAGAACACAGAACACAGAACACAGAATACAGAACATCAATAGGTAAGAACACAGAACACAGAACACAGAAAACAGAACATCAATAGGTAAGAACACAGAACACAGAACACAGAAAACAGAACATCAATAGGTAAGAACACAGAACACAGAACACAGAATACAGAACATCAATAGGTAAGAACACAGATCACAGAACACAGAAAACAGAACATCAATAGGTAAGAACACAGAACACAGAACACAGAACACAGAAAACAGAACATCAATAGGTAAGAACACAGAACACAGAACACAGAATACAGAACATCAATAGGTAAGAACAGTACAAGGACAGAACTACATACATTGCTTTATCTGTTTTTTTTAAAAACCAGGTTTGCTGTTTATTTCAGCAATACGAGACGGAAGGAAGTTCCATGCAATAAGGCTTTCTTGAATTTGTTCTGGATATGGGGACTGTGAAAATACCCCTGGTGGCATGTCTGGTGGGGTAAGTGTGTGTGTCAGAGCTGTGTGTACGTTATAAAATCCATGTACACAAACAACAAGTGTGCGGTTAAAATTGGCAAAAAACACACACATTTCTTCACACAGGGTCGTTGGGTGAGACAGGGATGCAGCTTAAGCACTACCCTCTTCAACATATATATCAACGAATTGGCGCGGGCACTAGAAAAGTCTGCAGGACCCGGCCTCACCCTACTAGAATCCGAAGTCAAATGTCTGCTGTTTGCTGATGATCTGGTGCTTCTGTCACCAACCAAGGAGGGCCTACAGCAGCACCTAGATCTTCTGCACAGATTCTGTCAGACCTGGGCCCTGACAGTAAATCTCAGTAAGACCAAAATAATGGTGTTCCAAAAAAGGTCCAGTCACCAGGACCACAAATACAAATGCCATCTAGACACTGTTGCCCTAGAACACACAAAAAACTATACATACCTTGGCCTAAACATCAGCGCCACAGGTAACTTCCACAAAGCTGTGAACGATCTGAGAGACAAGGCAAGAAGGGCATTCTATGCCATCAAAAGGAACATACATTTCAACACACCAATTAGGATTTGGCTAAAAATACTTGAATCAGTCATAGAGCCCATTGCCCATAAAGGGTTGTGACGTCTGGGGTCCGCTCACCAACCAAGACTTCACAAAATGGGACAGACACCAAATTGAGACTCTGCACGCAGAATTCTGCAAAAATATCCTCCGTGTACAACGTAGAACACCAAATAATGCATGCAGAGCAGAATTAGGCCGATACCCACTAATTATCAAAATCCAGAAAAGAGCCGTTAAATTCTATAACCACCTAATAGGAACGGATTCCCAAACCTTCCATAACAAAGCCATCACCTACAGAGAGATGAACCTGGAGAAGAGTCCCCTAAGCAAGCTGGTCCTGGGGCTCTGTTCACAAACACAAACACACCCTACAGAGCCCCAGGACAGCAGCACAATCAGACCCAACCAAATCATGAGAAAACAAAAAGATAATTACTTGACACATTGGAAAGAATTAACAAAAAAACTGAGCAAACTAGGATGCTATTTGGCCGTACACAGAGAGTACACAGTGGCAGAATACCTGACCACTGTGACTGACCCAAAATTAAGGAAAGCTTTGACTATGTACAGACTCAGTGAGCATAGCCTTGCTATTGAGAAAGGCCGCTGTAGGCAGACATGGCTCTCAAGAGAAGACAGGCTATGTGCTCACTGCCCACAAAATGAGGTATGACCATATTAGAGAGACATATTTCCCTCAGATTACACAGATAACTCCCATATCTACTGGGTGATATTCCACAGTGTGCCATCACAGCAGCAAGATTTGTGACCTGTTGCCACGAGAAAAGGGCAACCAGTGAAGAACACACACCATTGTAAATACAACCCATATTTATGCTTATTTATTTTATCTTGTGTCCTTCAACCATTTGTACATTGTTAAAACACTGTATAATAGGATAATATGACATTTGTAATGTCTTTATTGTTTTGAAACTTCTGTATGTGTAATGTTTACTGTTCATTTTTATTGTTTATTTCACTTTATATATTCACTTTATATATTATCTACCTCACTTGCTTTGGCAATGTTAACACATGTTTCCCATGCCAATAAAGCCATTGAAGAGAGAGAGAGAGAGAGAGAGAGAGAGAGAGAGAGAGAGAGAGAGAGAGAGAGAGAGAGAGAGAGAGAGAGAGAGAGAGAGAGAGAGAGAGAGAGAGAGAGAGAGAGAGAGAGAGAGAGAGAGAGAGAGAGAGAGAGAGAGAAAAGAGTATGTGAGAGAGAGAGAGAAAAGAGTATGTGAGAGAGAAAAAGAATAGTCACTTTTACCAGTGAATGGGAATTGAGATATCACCATGGCAACAAGGCATCCCCTGGCTCAATCAGTTGTGACTCCAGGATGTGACATCGTCTCGTGACTCATACATACTACACTGCATACTTCTAAGACGTTGACACAATGTAGAGGATACTGCATCATCTACAATACTTAGAAAAACGAGGTTACCGGTATTTCCTTTCTGCTTCCGGGAATCGTCCAATCAGAATTTCTGGAAAACCTGGGAATATTGCAACCCTATTCATATGTAGTGAGTCAGATTGTAGCCTATGGGGGGGGACACTACAGGAGTGCTTGATTGACAGCTTATAATGTAATAGTGGCTATGTGTAGCTGGTGGAGAGAAGTCAGGCGCAGCACAGCAGATACATGTAATTCACTCAAATATTCACAAATACAACACAATAAATAGTGCCCACAATAACGGACCGTATTACAAACAAACAATCACTCACAAACAACCATGGGGGAACATAGGGTTAAATAATGAACAAGTAATTGGGGGATTGAAACCAGACAAGACAAGGACAAAACAAATGGAAAAATGAAAAGTGGATCGGCGATGGCTAGAAGGCCGGTGACGTCGACCGCCGAACGCCGCCCGAACAAGGAGAGGGACCGACTTCGGGGGAAGTCGTGACAGTAGCATTGACAAGCTGACCACCTCCATCACCAGCATCATTAGGAAACGCATCGACGCCACAGTGAAGGTTTGCTGCTTCCCCCAATCAAAAGCCCTGGATTAACACCGCGGTTGGCGCTGAACTAAAGGACAGAGCTATCGCACAGAGGGCCAAAGCCCGAAGCTACGGCTGAGCTCACAAACTAGGTCGGAGAAGTCCCGCCAAGACCCAGAGGACTGGGTGATCTCACTCTATTAGGCCGACGTGAGTAGGGTTTTTAATCAGGTTAACACTCGCGGGCCGGACAGTATTCTCAGATCATGCGAAGACAGCTGTCAGGCATATTCAGGATAATTTTTATCATAGGTACACTTCAACTGTGAGAGACGGAATCTAACACAAGAATCCAGAAAATCACTTTGTATGATTTTTAAGTAATTAATTTGCATTTTATTGATCACCTACCAAAACAAAACATACATGTATTGTGTAACATGAAGTTCTATGAGTGTCATCTGATGAAGATCATCAAAGGTTAGTGATTCATTTGATCTCTATTTGTGCTTTTTGTGACTCCTCTCTTTGGCTGGAAAAATGGCTGGGTTTTTTTGTGAGTTGGTGGTGACCTAACATAATCGTTTGTGGAGCTTTCGCTGTAAAGCATTTTTTAAGTCAGACACTGTGGCTGGATTAACGAGAATTTTATCTTTAAAATGGTGCCTAATACTTGTATGTTTGAGAAATTTGATTTATGAGATTTCTGTTGATTTGTGCTCTTCCATGCTAGGAGGGGTGCGTCACTTGACTGGGTTGAGTCACTGACGTGATCTTCCTGTCAGGGTTGATGCCCCCCTCGGGTTCGTGCCGTGGGGGAGATCTTCGTGGGCTATACTCTACCTTGTCTCAGGGCAGTAGGTTGGTGGTTGAAGATATCCCTCTAGTGGTGTGGGGTCTGTGCTTTGGTAAAGTGGGTGGGGTTATATCCTGCCTGTTGGGCCCTGTCCGGGGTATCATCGGACGGGGTCACAGTGTCTCCCGACCCCTCCTGTCTCAGTCTCCAGTATTTATGCTGCAGTAGTTTATGTGTTGGGGGGCTAGGGTCAGTTTGTTATATCTGGAGTATTTATCCTGTCTCATCCGATGTCCTGTGAGAATTTTTGTATATTCTCTCTAATTTTCTCTCTTTCTCTCATTTTTTCTCTCTCTCTTTCTCTCTCTATTTCCCTCTCTCTCGTTCTCTCTCTCTCTCTCTTCTCTTGGATGACCTAAGCCCTTGGACCATGCCCCAGGACTACCTGGCCTGATGACTCCTTGCTGTCCCCAGTCCACCTGGTCATGCTGCTGTTCCAGTTTCAACTGTTCTGCCTGAGCTGTTCACTGGACGTGCTACCTTGTCCTGGACCTGCTGTTTTGGACCCTCTCTCTACTGCACCTGTTGTCTCTAACTCTGAATGATCGGCTATGAAAAGTCAACTGACATTTACTCCTGAGGTGCTGACGTGTTGCACCCTCTACAACCACTGTGATTATTATTATCTGACCCTGCAGGTCATCTATGAACATTTGAACATCTTGGCCATGTTCTGTTATAATCTCCACCCGGCACAGCCAGAAGAGGACTGGCCACCCCTCAGAGCCTGGTTCCTCTCTAGGTTTCTTTCCTAGGTTCTGGCCTTTCTAGGGAGTTTTTCCTAGCCACCGTGCTTCTACACCTGCATTGCTTGCTGTTTGGGGTTTTAGGCTGGGTTTCTGTACAGCACTTTGTGACCTAAATACATTTGATTGATTGATCACTGTTTTTAAAGTCAATGAGATTCACGGTGACGTTGGGAAAATCTCTCCCTCGGTCTAGAAACTCATTGCAGATGTTGAAAATCACATTTAAAAAAAACACTTTGAATCCTACCCTGTGATGTCACAAATCCTATTTTTTATGGCTTTTCTCCTTCTTTTTTTAAACACAGATCATAGAAAATGTATCGTTTTCACTTATGTAGTCACTGGTTTGGTGCTGGAGATTATGAATATGAGGTTTAAAAGTGGCAAAGTTGCCCTTTAACGGCAACTACGACAATAACAACATTAATAATACTAAATAATAGGAATGAAAAGCCACAAGGCATGAACACCAAAATGAAACAAAATGGCAAAAACTATTGCTACATGGTACTTTTCACTGTCTGTCCCTCGGGTTGTGGCAGGAGGGCATATATTTGGCTGCCAAAACTGCACATCTCTCTCTCAATTCAATTTAAATTTATATTCAATTTGAGGGGATTTATTGGCATGGGAAACATATGTTTACATTGCCAAAGCAAGTGAAATAGATAATAATCTCTCTCTCTCTGTTCCTCTCTCTGTTTCTCTCTCTCTGTTCCTCTCTCTGTTTCTCTCTCTCTCTCTCTCTGTTCCTCTCTCTGTTTCTCTCTCTCTCTCTGTTCCTCTCTCTCTCTCTCTCTCTCTCTCGCTCTCTCTCTCTCTCCCTCTCTCTGTCTCTCTCTCTCTCTCTCTGTTCCTCTCTGTTTCTCTCTCTCTCTCTGTTCCTCTCTCTGTTTCTCTCTCTCTCTGTTCCTCTCTCTCTCTCTCTCTCTCTCTCTCTCTCTCCCTCTCTCTCTCTGTTCCTCTCTCTGTTTCTCTCTCTCTCTCTGTTCCTCTCTGTTTCTCTCTCTCTCTCTCTCTCTCTCTCTCTCTCTCTCTCTCTCTCTCTCTCCCTCTCTCTCTCCCTCTCTCTCTCTCTGTTCCTCTCTCTCTCTCTCTCTCTCTCTCTCTCTCTCTCTCTCCCTCTCTCTCTCTGAGACATTATGGTACATTAACATCTATTTTCAGAGTTGTTGTTTTGATCTGTTAATCAGGATCTGGGTCACCTATTGAACAACAACAATGACACAGATGATGGATTTATGTGAAGGGGTACTTTTGGTATTTGACATTTTATTAGGATCACCATTGGCTGTTGCAAAAGCAGCATCTACTCTTCCTGGGATCCACACAAAACATAACACATAATACAGAATTACATAATACAGAACATTAATAGACAAGAACACAGAACACAGAACACAAAACATAACACATAACACATAATACAGAACATCAATAGGTAAGAACACAGAACACAGAACACAGAACACAGAACATAACACATAATACAGAACATCAATAGGTAAGAACACAGAACACAGAACACAGAATACAGAACATCAATAGGTAAGAACACAGAACACAGAAAACAGAACATCAATAGGTAAGAACACAGAACACAGAATACAGAACATCAATAGGTAAGAACACAGAACACAGAACACAGAAAACAGAACATCAATAGGTAAGAACACAGAACACAGAACACAGAAAACAGAACATCAATAGGTAAGAACACAGAACACAGAACACAGAATACAGAACATCAATAGGTAAGAACACAGAACACAGAAAACAGAACATCAATAGGTAAGAACACAGAACACAGAACACAGAATACAGAACATCAATAGGTAAGAACACAGAACACAGAACACAGAAAACAGAACATCAATAGGTAAGAACACAGAACACAGAACACAGAATACAGAACATCAATAGGTAAGAACACAGAACACAGAACACAGAAAACAGAACATCAATAGGTAAGAACACAGAACACAGAACACAGAAAACAGAACATCAATAGGTAAGAACACAGAACACAGAACACAGAATACAGAACATCAATAGGTAAGAACACAGATCACAGAACACAGAAAACAGAACATCAATAGGTAAGAACACAGAACACAGAACACAGAACACAGAAAACAGAACATCAATAGGTAAGAACACAGAACACAGAACACAGAATACAGAACATCAATAGGTAAGAACAGTACAAGGACAGAACTACATACATTGCTTTATCTGTTTTTTTTAAAAACCAGGTTTGCTGTTTATTTCAGCAATACGAGACGGAAGGAAGTTCCATGCAATAAGGCTTTCTTGAATTTGTTCTGGATATGGGGACTGTGAAAATACCCCTGGTGGCATGTCTGGTGGGGTAAGTGTGTGTGTCAGAGCTGTGTGTACGTTGACTATGCAAACAATTTGGGATTTTCAACACATTGTTTCTTATAAGAAGAAGAAGTGATGCAGTCAGTCTCTCCTTAACTCTTACTTACTGATGGCTACAATACATGGCCCGTTTTCAGACTTTAATGAATAACTTCTCAATGTAGTTTTTGATAACACAGCATCAGCTGCGTTTTTCAATTTGCAGAAATCAGTGGAGTACTGTAGTGACAATCAGATTCCTGGATGGTTCAGTCATGCTGTTGAGAGGACTCCATTGCATTATGCCTAATAACTATATCAGGGGGCCCACTGACATCCGGTCTCTCACAGAGACCCTGTAGAGATATTGATATCCTTAGTGTGTGTGTGTGTGTATGTGTGTGTGTGTGTGTGTATGTGTGTGTGTGTGTGTGTGTGTGTGTGTGTGTGTGTGTGTGTGTGTGTGTGTGTGTGTGTGTGTGTGTGTGTGTGTGTGTGTGTGTGTGTGTGTGTGTGTGTGTTTGTGATTTAACCAACGTAGAAGACCAGATGTGTTGAATTTTGTCAATCACTGAACTGATGGTCAAGTGTGGTGCCTAGTTGGAACAAAACTCTGCAGTACCTACGACACTCCAGGAACAGGGTTGCCCAACCACTGCTGTGTGTCAAATCAAATCATTGGTCACATACACGTGGTTAGCAGATGTTACTGGTCACATACACGTGGTTAGCAGATGCTACTGGTCACATACACATGGTTAGTAGATGTTATTGGTCACATGGTTAGCAGATGTTATTGGTCACATGGTTAGCAGATGTTATTGGTCACATACACGTGGTTAGCAGATGTTACTGGTCACATACACGTGGTTAGCAGATGTTACTGGTCACATAGACATGGTTAACAGATGTTACTGGTCACATACACATGGTTAGCGGATGTTATTGGTCACATACACGTGGTTAGCAGATGTTATTGGTCACATACACGTGGTTAGCAGATGTTATTGGTCACATACACGTGGTTAGCAGATGTTATTGGTCACATACACGTGGTTAGCAGATGTTATTGGTCACATGGTTAGCAGATGTTATTGGTCACATGGTTAGCAGATGTTACTGGTCACATACACATGGTTAGCAGATGTTACTGGTCACATACACGTGGTTAGCAGATGTTACTGGTCACATACACATGGTTAGTAGATGTTATTGGTCACATGGTTAGCAGATGTTATTGGTCACATGGTTAGCAGATGTTATTGGTCACATACACGTGGTTAGCAGATGTTACTGGTCACATACACGTGGTTAGCAGATGTTACTGGTCACATAGACATGGTTAACAGATGTTACTGGTCACATACACATGGTTAGCGGATGTTATTGGTCACATACACGTGGTTAGCAGATGTTATTGGTCACATACACGTGGTTAGCAGATGTTATTGGTCACATACACGTGGTTAGCAGATGTTATTGGTCACATACACGTGGTTAGCAGATGTTATTGGTCACATGGTTAGCAGATGTTATTGGTCACATGGTTAGCAGATGTTACTGGTCACATACACATGGTTAGCAGATGTTATTGGTCACATACACGTGGTTAGCAGATGTTACTGGTCACATACACATGGTTAGCGGATGTTACTGGTCACATACACGTGGTTAGCAGATGTTATTGGTCACATACAAGTGGTTAGCAGATGTTATTGGTCACATAGACATGGTTAGCAGATGTTATTGGTCACATACACATGGTTAGCAGATGTTTTTGGTCACATACACATGGTTAGCAGATGTTGTTGATCACATACACATGGTTAGTAGATGTTATTGGTCACATACACATGGTTAGCAGATGTTATTGGTCACATACACATGGTTAGTAGATGTTAATGCGAGTGTAGTGAAATGCTTGTGCTTCTAGTTCCGACAGTGCAGCAACATCTAACAAGTAATCAAACATTTCCACAACAACTACCTAATACACACAAATATAAATAAAAGGATGGAATAAGAATATATAAATATATGGATGAGCTATGACAGAGCAACATAGGCAAGATGCAATAGATGGTATAAAATACAGTATATACATATGAGACGAGTAATGTAAGATATGTAAACATTATTAAAGTGACTAGTGTTCCATTTATTAACGTGGCATATTTTGTATTTGTATTTTGGCAGCAGCCTCTCTGAGTTAGTGGTGGCTGTTTAGCAGTCTGATGGCCTTGAGATAGAAGCTGTTTTTCAGTCTCTCGGTCCCCCGCTTTGATGCACCTGTACTGACCTCGCCTTCTGGATGATTGTAGGGTGAACAGGCCGTGTCTCGGGTGGTTGATGTCCTTGATCAATTTGGCCTTCCTGTGAAATCGGGTGGTGTAGGTGTCCTAGAGGGCAGGTAGTTTGCCCCCGGGGATGCGTGATGCAGACCACCCTCTGGAGAGCGTTGCAGTTGTGGGCGGTGCAGGTGCTGTACCAGGCGGTGATACAGCCCGACAGGATGCTCTCAATTGTGCGTCTGTAAAAGTTTGTGAGGGTTTTAGGTGACAAGCCACATTTATTCAGCCTCCTGAGGACCTGTGTGTGTGTGTGTGTGTGTGTGTGTGTGTGTGTGTGTGTGTGTGTGTGTGTGTGTGTGTGTGTGTGTGTGTGTGTGTGTGTGTGTGTGTGTGTGTGTGTGTGTGTGTGTTCCTGGCTCTTGTGGTGATATATTCTAGCATGAGAAAATCCACAGGAAACATAGGTTGTTGTTGTCACAAGAGAATAATTGACTGCTCTCATTCAGGTGGTCTTCTCTGCTCTCCATATAAACTGATGCAGCAGAGTGGACAAACAAGTTGTTGATCTATCCACAAACTGAACTGTGAAAACAAACCTTTGTGACACAACAGCATTGTTGCGACACAAAGGCCACTGCACGTCTGTGTGTGTTTGTCTGCACATGCTCCAAAAGGAACCTGTTTTTGTTTCGGACAAGAAATCCGGCATCTTTGTGTGTGTATGTACACCCTTCTCTGTGTGTATGCATATGTTATATGTAATAATATGTTAGATGTAATAATGTAATAATATGTAATAATGTATTAACATGGTATATGTAATAATATGTAATAATGTGATAATATGTAATAATATGTAATAATGTATTAACATGGTATATGTAATAATATGTAATAACATGTGATAATATGTAAAATATGTAATAATATGTAATAATATGTAATAATATGTAATAATATGTAATATGTAATAATATGTTCAATATAATAATATGTAATATGTAATAATATGTTATATGTAATAATATGTAATATGTAATAATATGTAATAATATATAATATGTAATAATATATAATATGTAATAATATGTTATATGTAATAATATATAATATGTAATAATGTATTAACATGGTATATGTAATAATATGTAATAACATGTGATAATATGTAAAATATGTAATAATATGTAATAATATGTAATAATATATAATATGTAATAATATATAATATGTAATAATATGTAATATGTAATAATATATAATATGTAATAATATGTAATAATATATAATATGTAATAATATGTTATATGTAATAATATATAATATGTAATAATATATAATATGTAATAATATGTTATATGTAATAATATATAATATGTAATAATATGTTATATGTAATAATATATAATATGTAATAATATATAATATGTAATAATATATAATATGTAATAATATGTAATAATATATAATATGTAATAATATATAATATGTAATAATATGTTATATGTAATAATATATAATATGTAATAATATGTTATATGTAATAATATGTTATATGTAATAATATATAATATGTAATAATATGTTATATGTAATAATATATAATATGTAATAATATGTAATAATATATAATATGTAATAATATGTTATATGTAATAATATATAATATGTAATAATATGTAATAATATGTAATAATATGTTATATGTAATAATATGTAATAATATGTAATAATATGTAATAATATGTAATAATATGTTATATGTAATAATATGCAATAATATGTAATAATATGTAATAATATATAATATGTAATAATATGTTATATGTAATAATATGTTATATGTAATAATATGTTATATGTAATAATATGTTATATGTAATAATATGCAATAATATGTAATAATATGTAATAATATATAATATGTAATAATATGTTATATGTAATAATATATAATATGTAATAATATGTTATATGTAATACTATGTTATATGTAATAATATGTCATATGTAATAATATATAATATGTAATAATATGCAATAATATGTAATAATATGTAATAATATATAATATGTAATAATATGTTATATGTAATAATATATAATATGTAATAATATGTTATATGTAATAATATATAACATGTAATAATATGTAATAATATATAATATGTAATAATATATAATATGTAATAATATGTTATATGTAATAATATGTTATATGTAATAATATGTTATATGTAATACTATGGTATATGTAATAATATGTTATATGTAATACTATGTAATAATATATAATATGTAATAATATGTAATAATATGTTATATGTAATAATATATAATATGTAATAATATGTAATAATATATAATAATATGTTACATGTAATAATATGATATGTAATAATATGATATGTAATAATATGATATATGTAATCATATGTAATCATATGTAATACTATGTTACATGTAATAATATGTAATAATATGTAATAATATGTAATGATATGTTATAATATGTAATATAATGTACTATGTAAAAATATGCTGTATGTAATATGTAATATGCAATCACAGCGACCACACATGGAGTCCTTATCAGTCATCACAGAGACCACACATGGAGTTCTTATCAGTCATCACACATGGAGTCTCTATCAGTCATCACACATGGAGTTCTTATCAGTCATCACACATGGAGTCTATATCAGTCATCACACATGGAGTCTCTATCAGTCATCACCCATGGAGTCTCTATCAGTCATCACACATGGAGTCTCTATCAGTCATCACACATGGAGTCTCTATCAGTCATCACACATGGAGTCTCTATCAGTCATCACACATGGAGTCTCTATCCGTCATCACACATGGAGTCCTTATCAGTCATCACAGAGACCACACATGGAGTCTCTATCAATTATCACACATGGAGTCTCTATCAATTATCACACATGGAGTCTCTATCAGTCATCACACATGGAGTCTCTATCAATTATCACACATGGAGTCTCTATAAATTATCACACATGGAGTCTCTATCAGTCATCACACATGGAGTCTCTATCAGTCATCACACATGGAGTTTCTATCAGTCATCACACATGGAGTCTCTATCAGTCATCACACATGGAGTCTCTATCAGTCATCACACATGGAGTCTCTATCAGTCATCACACATGGAGTCTCTATCAATCATCACACATGGAGTCTCTATCAGTCATCACACATGGAGTCTCTATCAGTCATCACACATGGAGTCTCTATCAGTCATCACACATGGAGTCTCTATCAGTCATCACACATGGTCTCTATCAGTCATCACACATGGAGTCTCTATCAGTCATCACACATGGAGTCTCTATCAGTCATCACACATGGAGTCTCTATCAGTCATCACACATGGAGTCTCTATCAGTCATCACACATGGAGTCTCTATCAATCATCACACATGGAGTCTCTATCAGTCATCACACATGGAGTCTCTATCAGTCATCACACATGGAGTCTCTATCAGTCATCACACATGGAGTCTCTATCAGTCATCACACATGGAGTCTCTATCAGTCATCACACATGGAGTCTCTATCAGTCATCACACATGGAGTCTCTATCAGTCATCACACATGGAGTCTCTATCAATCATCACACATGGAGTCTCTATCAATCATCACACATGGAGTCTCTATCAATCATCACACATAGAGTCTCTATCAGTCATCACACATGGAGTCTCTATCAATCATCACACATGGAGTCTCTATCAATCATCACACATGGAGTCTCTATCAATCATCACACATGGAGTCTCTATCAGTCATCACACATGGAGTCTCTATCAATCATCACACATGGAGTCTCTATCAGTCATCACACATGGAGTCTCTATCAGTCATCACACATGGAGTCTCTATCAGTCATCACACATGGAGTCTCTATCAATCATCACACATGGAGTCTCTATCAATCATCACACATGGAGTCTCTATCAATCATCACACATGGAGTCTCTATCAGTCATCACACATGGAGTCTCTATCAATCATCACACATGGAGTCTCTATCAGTCATCACACATGGAGTCTCTATCAGTCATCACACATGGAGTCTCTATCAGTCATCACACATGGAGTCTCTATCAATCATCACACATGGAGTCTCTATCAGTCATCACACATGGAGTCTCTATCAGTCATCACACATGGAGTCTCTATCAGTCATCACACATGGAGTCTCTATCAGTCATCACACATGGAGTCTCTATCAGTCATCACACATGGAGTCTCTATCAGTCATCACACATGGAGTCTCTATCAGTCATCACACATGGAGTCTCTATCAATCATCACACATGGAGTCTCTATCAATCATCACACATGGAGTCTCTATCAATCATCACACATAGAGTCTCTATCAGTCATCACACATGGAGTCTCTATCAGTCATCACACATGGAGTCTCTATCAATCATCACACATGGAGTCTCTATCAGTCATCACACATGGAGTCTCTATCAATTATCACACATGGAGTCTCTATCAATCATCACACATAGAGTCTCTATCAGTCATCACACATGGAGTCTCTATCAGTCATCACACATGGAGTCTCTATCAATCATCACACATGGAGTCTCTATCAATCATCACACATGGAGTCTCTATCAATCATCACACATAGAGTCATATTATTACATATAACATATTATTACATATAACATATTATTACATATAACATATTATTACATATTATTACATATTATTACATATTATTACATATTATTACATATTACATATTATTACATATTATTACATATTACATATTATTACATATTATTACATATTATTACATATTATTACATATAACATATTATTACATATTATTACATATTATTACATATTACATATTATTACATATTATATATTATTACATATTATTACATATTACATATTATTACATATTATTACATATTACATATTATTACATATTATTACATATTATTACATATTATTACATATAACATATTATTACATATTATTACATATTATTACATATTACATATTATTACATATTATATATTATTACATATTATTACATATTACATATTATTACATATAACATATTATTACATATTACATATTATTACATATTACATATTATTACATATAACATATTATTACATATTATTACATATTATTACATATTATTACATATTATTACATATAACATATTATTACATATAACATTGTATTACATATAACATATTATTACATATAACATATTATTACATATAACATATTATTACATATTATTACATATTATTACATATTATTACATAGTATTACATATAACATATTATTACATATAACATAGTATTACATATAACATATTATTACATATACCATATTATTACATATTATTACATATTATTACATATTATTAGATATTATTACATATAACATATTATTACATATTATTACATATAACATATTATTACATATAACATAGTATTACATATAACATATTATTACATATAACATAGTATTACATATAACATATTATTACATATAACATATTATTACATATTATTACATATTATTAGATATTATTACATATAACATATTATTACATATTATTACATATAACATATTATTACATATAACATAGTATTACATATAACATATTATTACATATAACATAGTATTACATATAACATATTATTACATATAACATATTATTACATATTATTACATATAACATATTATTACATATTATTACATATAACATAGTATTACATATAACATATTATTACATATAACATATTATTACATATTATTACATATAACATATTATTACATATTATTACATATTATTACATATTATTACATATAACATATTATTACATATTATTACATATAACATATTATTACATATAACATAGTATTACATATAACATATTATTACATATAACATATTATTACATATAACATATTATTACATATAACATAGTATTACATATAACATATTATTACATATTATTACATATTATTACATATAACATAGTATTACATATAACATATTATTACATATTATTACATATAACATATTATTACATCAACTTGATGAGTTTTAGTCAGTAGCCTGGACAGGACACTAGTCTATCTCCTGTTTCTGTAGTGAGACAGCTTGATGTACCAGTACACCCCCTGGACAGGACACTAGTCTATCTCCTGTTTCTGTAGTGAGACAGCTTGATGTACCAGTACACCCCCTGGACAGGACACTAGTCTATCTCCTGTTTCTGTAGTGAGACAGCTTGATGTACCAGTACACCCCCTGGACAGGACTCTAGTCTATCTCCTGTTTCTGTAGTGAGACAGCTTGATGTACCAGTACACCCCCTGGACAGGACACTAGCCTATCTCCTGTTTCTGTAGTGAGGCACCTTGATGTATCAGTACACCCCCTGGACAGGACACTAGTTAGTCTATTGCAGGGCCTTACCCCCCAATCTATCTCCTTAATGCTGAGTGCCAAGCAGAGACACAACCTTCAATATCAGGGCGAACAATCTAACCACAAGGCTACACTAGCCCCATGACGTTGTATGGTATATTATTACATTAGCTTGATGAGTGATTTATGCTTATTATGTTACTCTGGGGGAGAGTGAAGTTAGTTTTAGACAATTTTGGGGGAGTTTATTTTTGGGAGAGAAATCTAAAATGAAAATGTGATGTTTATAAAGAACAGGATCCCACCTTGGCTCCAGAAACAGCTACTGTACCAGATGCCAAACATAGTTGTTATTTTGGGAAGGTAGCCCAATAAGGAGCCGTGTAGAGATCTGGACAGGAGATTGGAGGAGGAGTTCCAACCTAAAACCACCCTCTTTGTCTCTTTCCTCCCTAGAAATATAACCCCGAGAAATGTTCTCCCAATACACCATCCTATATAACCCCGAGAAATGTTCTTCCAATACACCATCCTATATAACCCAGAGAAATGTTCTCCCAATACACCATCCTATATAACCCCGAGAAATGTTCTCCCAATACACCATCCTATATAACCCCGAGAAATGTTCTCCCAATACACCATCCTATATAACCCCGAGAAATGTTCTCCCAATACACCATCCTATATAACCCCGAGAAATGTTCTCCCAATACACCATCCTATATAACCCAGAGAAATGTTCTCCCAATACACCATCCTATATAACCCAGAGAAATGTTCTCCCAATACACCATCCTATATAACCCCGAGAAATGTTCTCCCAATACACCATCCTATATAACCCCGAGAAATGTTCTCCCAATACACCATCCAGGTCAATGCTGATTTAAAGCTGCATTAACAAACAAGCTTTAGTCCAGTGAACTAATAAAGGACGTGTTTACCACAGCTTTATATATTAAAAAAAACAATCCTGTTACGATCTCTGGTTAATCTAACACACATTAAGACTTTTGTATGGAGCCAGAAGCCATCAGATACACGGTCCCGAATCAAAACATCCCATGATGCCATTACATGAATAGTTGGATTGATAAGGTGGGATGGATCTGGCTCTTTCAGCTGAACAGTCTAAATACCATCAGATACACGGTCCCGAATCAAAACATCCCATGATGCCATTACATGAATAGTTGGATTGATAAGGTGGGATGGATCTGGCTCTTTCAGCTGAACAGTCTAAATACCATCAGATACACGGTCCCGAATCAAAACATCCCATGATGCCATTACATGAATAGTTGGATTGATAAGGTGGGATGGATCTGGCTCTTTCAGCTGAACAGTCTAAATACCATCAGATACACGGTCCCGAATCAAAACATCCCATGATGCCATTACATGAATAGTTGGATTGATAAGGTGGGATGGATCTGGCTCTTTCAGCTGAACAGTCTAAATACCATCAGATACACGGTCCCGAATCAAAACATCCCATGATGCCATTACATGAATAGTTGGATTGATAAGGTGGGATGGATCTGGCTCTTTCAGCTGAACAGTCTAAATACCATCAGATACACGGTCCCGAATCAAAACATCCCATGATGCCATTACATGAATAGTTGGATTGATAAGGTGGGATGGATCTGGCTCTTTCAGCTGAACAGTCTAAATACCATCAGATACACGGTCCCGAATCAAAACATCCCATGATGCCATTACATGAATAGTTGGATTGATAAGGTGGGATGGATCTGGCTCTTTCAGCTGAAAAGTCTAAATACCATCAGATACACGGTCCCGAATCAAAACATCCCATGATGCCATTACATGAATAGTTGGATTGATAAGGTGGGATGGATCTGGCTCTTTCAGCTGAACAGTCTAAATACCATAATTGGTGAAATAGTATTGGAAAATACCTATCTGAGAAAAACATACAATTTAGGATTCCTAGTCATTTGGGAAAGAGCCATTTCAATCCCAGACACCTCATTAATCCAACTAAATAAATGTAATTGCATCATGGGATGTTTTGATTCGGGAGCTTGTTGCTGACTCTTCGGACTGGACGACACAACTTAATGAAGGTGATCTATACTTAACAAGCGCTCGACTTGGACTGAAATGTTGTGTGCCGGTACTGTTTATATTTACAGTAGGTGCAGGTACATTTAAGGTACCGATACTCAGCTCCGGTGAGCTCTTGCCCAAGTCAAGCTCTGTACACAACTCTATTTTTCTCCAGAAACCACATTGTAAAACAAATCCTCTTGATTTGGTTCATACTCCAGGTAAAAAGGCCAGCTTGATAAAGTTACAGAAGTTGTTTTGAAACAGCCCAGTTACTCACATCACCCTGCATACTGTGCTGTTGTGGTGTAACTGAGGTGTAGCTACCTCTGGCTGGTAATAACACTGGGCCAGAAGAGAGCGTTACATCTCGTTACAACCGACAGAAAAGTATTCATCCCCATTAGCAGCACCTCCTAATTAAACGTTTCATTTCAGACTTTGAGGAAAGAAAATCATATAAAACAACCATTTTGTGTCAGTTTGGTTACCACTCACCTCTTCTCCCCCTCCCCCCTCTCTCTCTCTTTCTCTACCACACCCCTCTCTCTTCTTCCTCTCTCTCTTCTTCTCCCTCCTTTGCTCTCTCCCTCTACCCACCCCTCCCTCTCCCTTTCTCCCTCCCCCTATGTTTTCCATCTCCAGGCATCGTCATCTCCATTCCCAGTCAGACACTAGCTCCCTGGCTATGTGATCCGCTTGTTAAACCATAGCCACACAACGACTTAACTGTTTCTCACATAAAAACATCTACATTAGCCATTGCCTATAAAAAACAAAACAACTGCTAACTAAGGTTTTAGTGTGCATTTGTCATGTTGTTGTTCCTGAACAGAATCTTGCAGTTAAATAGTAAAGTATTTGAACACATTCTATGTGCTGTAGGCTTCATATCAGTGCTGTTGAATGCTGTGTTGTGTTCTGTTACATGAGCGTTCAGTCAACATTGGGGTGTTTTTGTCTCCCTCTTTTGGCTGCTGTCTATAAGCAGTTTATTCCTTTTGTGACCTTGACCCATTTTTATTATTTATTTATTTAACATTTATTTAACTAGGCAAGTCAGTTAAATAACTAATTCTTATTTACAATGATGGCCTAGGAACAGTGGGTTAACTTCCCTGTTCTGGGGCAGAACAACAGCGTTTCAGCTCAAGAGTTTCTCCTTGTCAGCTCGGGGATTTGATCTAGCAACCTTTCAGTTACTGGCCCAATGCACTAACCACTAGGCTACCCATCGAGAATGATAAAGTGGTGGTGAAAAGGCAGGTTTGGCATGGTCAGCGCCATCGAGGGCTTCCATCATGCTTACGCCATTTTAAGAGTAGTCAAAGTAGTCAACTGGCTGGGGTTTCCTATGGGTTGTAGCCTCAATGGTGTTGTCCATGCTGTCACAAACGCTATAATGGCACAGATATAAAGATGAGTCCTTGATCAATCTCAATGCCTTGACCTTACCTGTCGGTAGGAAGCTCTGGAACTCCTGGCTGAGGGAAGGTGTCTGAGACGTGGTGAAGGAGCTGTGGAGCATACGGAGGTGCGAAGATACGAAAGCGTAAAAATGGCGTTAAGTACAGACCTACATCTCTGGAGTACAAACCTTCGTCTTCTGAGTAGTAGTATCTACCTTAGTCTCCTGAATACAAACCATGTACATTTACGAATTAATCTACTTTCTCTCTTGAGAACCTTGAGTTGGTTGGCAGTGGTGATTGCTCTGAAGTTGAGCCAGACCAGGGTGAAGTACCACTCTGAAGTTGAGCCAGACCAGGGTGAAATACCACTCTGAATTTGAGCCAGACCAGGGTGAAGTACCACTCTGAAGTTGAGCCAGACCAGGGTGAAGTACCACTCCGAATTTGAGCCAAACCAGGGCGAAGTACCACTCTGAATTTGAGCCAGACCAGGGTGAAGTACCACTCTGAAGTTGAGCCAGACCAGGGTGAAGTACCACTCTGAATTTGAGCCAGACCAGGGTGAAGTACCTGTGGCTACAGGTATGGTAGACACTTCCAGCGGTTGCAATGGGAGTCCCCTTTTTTGGAAAAAAGGAGATTCCTGCTTTTTTGGCTGACCAGTACATTGTTTCAAACTTGGAAGCAATTACATCTGTGAAAGTTTCGAGAAGTGGAATTGTTTTCGATTTTTTTTGTGCATCCGGTGCCCATTACTGTGTCGTGCTTTTCTCTCCCTGGAGCAGGGCGGCACTCAGTGGGGGAACATTGAGTGTAGAGGCTGATCTAATAAAACATAATATTCCTGGTGTTTGTGACGCCTGCCGTTTGGTGAGACATAAACCCAGTGGCAATGGCCAGACTGAGACTGGCCCTGTCTGTCTTGTTAAGATATTGACACAAGAGTTTCTAACTGATAAGGTAAGGTTAGATTATATTTACTATTCTGTGAGGGCCTATGTTCCGAACCCGCTACGGTGCTTTAGGTGCCAAGGATTCTGACATGTTACAGCAGTGTGTAGAAGGGACATCCCACGATGTGAAAAAAGGTGCAGATGGGCATAGTCAGACGGAGTGTAAAGTTGGTGTAGAGAAAGCACTGTGCAAACTGTGGGGATGGCCATGCAGCTGGGGATTTAAAGTTCCCTGTGAGAGAGAGAGAGACAGGTTGAGACGACCAGAGTTCGAGTTGAGGCAAAAAGTTTGCTATGCTGAGTCAGTGGAAAGGGTAGAGGAGAGCCCAAGGGTAGGTGATTTGGCCTGAAGAGAGAGATCCAGAGAAGATGAGTTTTTTGTGTGTGTTTGTAGTCATGGTGATCACCTGATGGAGTGGAAAACACTGAAGATAGATGTGGTAGTTGCAGCAGCAGAGAAATATTTGGGTTCGAGAGATTTTAGTGCAGATGAACTACAGGAAGCTTGGAGAGAAGGAGTTAGGGCCAAAGTAGTGGGATAGGGTGGGGTGGGGGGTGGGGGTGGGGGGGGGGGGGGGGGGTGTATAGGTGCAGGATTAGATGGTGGTGCAATTGAAGTTTTCCCATTCCCCATTTCCATTTTTATTTTGTGACCAAAATGTTCAATCTGCATTCCGACCTGTGAAAGGCAGCAATACCCAACAACACGGCGACTAGTCTTCCGGAAATTCACACAAAGAAGAAGAAGAAGAAGACCTTACCTGTCATGTGCCCTCGGTAAAACAGGAAGTTAATGTTTCTCTAATGGAAGATCATTGTTTGATTCTGCATATGGTGTGTTTGTAATCTCCATCAATTCGCAAACGTCTTAATGTCTTTAACAGCGTTGTTGGTATGTAACACATTCTTTATACTTTGATAGTTATTCTGGTGAATTTTGTATATATTTTTTACAAACTACAGAACGGGTCAATGGGTTAATGGTATGGCATCCTTCATAGTATTGTCACCAGGACAAGGCCAAGGTACGTTGTGGCCTACTTTGGACTGGTTCTGTAATATTGTCAAGTGTGATACCACTGGGTATATTGTGTCCATCTGTTGGTGTTTTAAAACATTGCACGACATCTCTGAGTCAAGTTGCAAATTGCACCCAATTCCCTACATAGTGCACCGGCAGGGCTCTGATAAGAAATGGTGCATTACAGTATATATGGAATAGAGGGCCATTTGGGACGTAGACTTTCTGAGTGTCTGTGAGAGTTGTTCTTTATGAGCAGCATGCTCTGGTTCTGCTCTGTTCTGGTCATCTCCTCGCTCATAAAAAAAAAACCTGTGGAACTCGGAACCCATTTTGGAATTTGGAACACAGAACGTTCTCTCTGTCTCAGGAGGAATATGAAACAGAGCTCCTCTGGATGGCTGATATGTTCTCTCTGTCTCAGGAGGAATATGAAACAGAGCTCCTCTGGATGGCTGATATGTTCTCTGTCTCAGGAGGAATATGAAACAGAGCTCCTCTGGATGGCTGATATGTTCTCTCTGTCTCAGGAGGAATATGAAACAGAGCTCCTCTGGATGGCTGATATGTTCTCTGTCTCAGGAGGAATATGAAACAGAGCTCCTCTGGATGGCTGATATGTTCTCTGATGTTTCAGCACCTATCACTTCTATCAGTCTGTGGCTGGGGATCTGTGTCTGTCGGAGAGATCTGTGTCTGTCGGAGAGATCTGTGTCTGTTGGGGGGGGGGGATCTGTTTCTGTCGGAGAGATCTGTTTCTGTCGGAGAGATCTGTTTCTGTCGGGGGGGGATCTGTTTCTGTCGGGGGTTTCTGTTTCTGTCGGAGAGATCTGTGTCTGTCGGGGGGGATCTGTTTCTGTCGGAGAGATCTGTGTCTGTCGGGGGGATCTGTTTCTGTCGGGGGGATCTGTTTCTGTCGGAGAGATCTGTGTCTGTCGGAGAGATCTGTGTCTGTCGGAGAGATCTGTGTCTGTCGGAGAGATCTGTGTCTGTCGGGGGGGATCTGTGTCTGTCGGAGAGATCTGTGTCTGTCGGAGAGATCTGTGTCTGTCGTAGAGATCTGTGTCTGTCGGAGAGATCTGTGTCTGTCGGAGAGATCTGTGTCTGTCGGAGAGATCTGTGTCTGTTGGGGGGGGGGGGGGATCTGTTTCTGTCGGAGAGATCTGTTTCTGTCGGGGGGATCTGTTTCTGTCGGGGGTTTCTGTTTCTGTCGGAGAGATCTGTGTCTGTCGGAGAGATCTGTGTCTGTCGGGGAGGATCTGTTTCTGTCGGAGAGATCTGTGTCTGTCGGGGGGGGATCTGTGTCTGTCGGAGAGATCTGTGTCTGTCGGAGAGATCTGTTTCTGTCGGAGAGATCTGTGTCTGTCGGAGAGATCTGTGTCTGTCAGAGAGATCTGTGTCTGTCGGGGGGGATCTGTGTCTGTCGGAGAGATCTGTGTCTGTCGGAGAGATCTGTTTCTGTCGGAGAGATCTGTGTCTGTCGGAGAGATCTGTGTCTGCCAGAGAGATCTGTGTCTGTCGGGGGGGATCTGTGTCTGTCGGAGAGATCTGTGTCTGTCGGAGAGATCTGTGTCTGTCGGAGAGATCTGTGTCTGTCGGAGAGATCTGTGTCTGTCAGAGAGATCTGTGTCTGTCGGGGGGGGATCTGTGTCTGTCGGAGAGATCTGTGTCTGTCGGAGAGATCTGTTTCTGTCGGAGAGATCTGTGTCTGTCGGAGAGATCTGTGTCTGCCAGAGAGATCTGTGTCTGTCGGGGGGGATCTGTGTCTGTCGGAGAGATCTGTGTCTGTCGGAGAGATCTGTGTCTGTACTTTTCAACATCCATGGACATCCGGTGTCGGTCGGTACTCAGTGGGTTAGGATGTTGTTTAGAGTAAATTAAATTGAGTGGCTCATGGGTAGGTGACATTAACGGGAGAGAGGAAGGGGTTGTCCTCACTGACTGTTTTTACCACTCTTGGTTTGACCTATACAACGGAAAGACAAAGAAAAACGTTCTGAGCTGAACATACCAGTATGGAAGAGAGGACAGTAGCAGGTGATCCAACTGTGGTTTGTGACTATTATGATTTTCCATTGTAGCCAATTCAGTTGCAGTAATTCTGTTACTGATTTTTTTATTTTATTTTAGTTACGGAATTAGGAGTTTTAATCACTTAATAATAACTCAACAAAAGTAATATAAATACACTGAACAAAAATCTAAACGGCAACATGTAAAGTGTCGGTGTCATGTTTCATGAGCTGAAATAAAAGATCACACAAATGTGTTTACATAATCCATCCACCTGACGGGTGTGGCATATCAAGATGCTAATTAAACAACCCGAGGACAATAAAAGGCCACTCTAAAATGTGCAGTTTTGTCACACAACACAATGCCACAGATGTCTCAAGTTTTTAGGGAGCGTGCAATTGGCATGCTGTCTGCAGGAATGTCCTCCAGAACTGTTGCCAGAGAATTGAATGTTCATTTCTCTACCATAAGCCAACTCAACGTTGGTCGTTGAGAATTCGGCAGTACATCCAACTGGCCTCACAACCGTAGACCATGTATGTATGGTGTTGTGTGGGCGAACAGTTTGCTGATGTCAACGTTGTGAACGGAGTGCCCCATGGTGGTGGTGGCGGTGGGGTTATGGTATAGGCAGGCATAAACTATGGACAATGAACACAATTGCATTTTATCGATGGCAATTTGAATGCACAGAGATAACGTGACGAGATCCTGAGGCCCATTTTTTTGTAAAGTATCTGTGACCAACAGATGCATATCTGTATTCCCAGTCATGTGAAATCCATAGATTAGGGCCTAATTTATTCATTTCAATTGACTGATTTCCTCATATGAAAAATGTAAAATCAATTAAATTGTTGCGGGTTACATTTATTTTTGTTCAGTATAATTTAGTTTTACCATTATAATTTAGTTTTACCATTATAATTTAGTTTTACCATTATAATTTAGTTTTACCATTATAATTTAGTTTTACCATTATAATTTAGTTTTACCATTATAATTTAGTTTTACCATTATAATTTAGTTTTACCATTATAATTTAGTTTTACCATTATAATTTAGTTTTACCATTATAATTTAGTTTTACCATTATAATTTAGTTTTACCATTATAATTTAGTTTTACCATTATAATTTAGTTTTACCATTATAATTTAGTTTTACCATTACTTGTTTCTTCCGTTGAACTTTCATTATCATCGAGAAATTAGAAAGTATCTTACAAATACAATATGTGGTGTTTTCGGTAACGAAATTAAAAGGTAAACAATTTCTCCAAAACGAAATATAAAAGTGTTGATATTAGTTGTCTGTCAACTTCAACAGGATTGTGTTTTGACATGTTTCTCAGGCTTTTTCAGACTTTTTCTGGTTGATGTTTTCTCAGACCCATTTTCCACCTGTTTATCCTAATTTTAAGATGGAAAATGGTTGTCAAATGTATCTATGCCTTCATTTCCCCGAAATATACATTCTTGTCTTTAATTTGAATGGAAATGTCCTCGAGCAATTACGGCTAAGATTTTTCCTCTAGTCGTCCTTAACCACTACTGTATATACAGTACATCCACTTCTAAGTGACACTGGATGCGCTCGGTTTTAAATATATATGTGCGCGTCGTTTCAAGCTCTCCTCAGTTCACAGATGTTCAACAGAGAGTACACCGGAGTCTTCCAAAAAAGAGGAGGCTAGCAGTGAGGCAGAAGTTTCGCTCTTGAACGTGAGCATGACCGCCAACAGTGGTCATTTAAAAAGCCATCAATATCATTTAGCACACAGCAATAAACCCTCTTCCATCCTGCTGTTTTTTCTGATACTCCGAATACAAACGTTTGTGTTTCAAGTCTATATCCAAGAGGCTATAGCAAACCCAGCTGTGTCAATAAATCACCTCCAAATTCAAGTGTTTACTCCGTGTCTTCTCCTCCGGCCCTCTGTAGATTTACAAGCGGCTGTAAAATGTGATGTTTTTTGTTGTTGTTGTAATCCCCTCTCTTCTTCCAGGTAGCCCAGCTGCTTAAATACTGTATGTTCATTTAAACAATGTGTGTGGAACACAACTGTCCAGCTGGTCTGACGGGGGGGAAACTTTGTTTTGGTTTAAAACTACGAAGTTGATCTTGCGGACTGACTGACTCATTCTTTGCATTCATAGCTCCTCCATGTATGAATGTCAGAGGTTGTGTTACCTTTCTCCATCCCTATCAACTTTATAGCAAACTAAGTGTCTGTGGGTGCGAACAGAGCTATGCTGTCCAGCTAGCCTTCTCTCTCTCTCTGTCTCTCTCTCTTTCCCCCTCTCTCTCTCTCTCTGTCTCTCTCTCTTTCCCTCTCTCTCTCTTTCCCTCTCTCTCTCTCTCTCTCTTTCCCTCTCTCTCTCTCTCTCTCTTTCCCTCTCTCTCTCTTTCCCTCTCTCTCTCTCTTTCCCTCTCTCTCTCTTTCCCTCTCTCTCTCTTTCCCTCTCTCTCTCTCTCTCTCTCTGTCTGTATCTCTCTCTCTCTCTTTTTCTCTCTCTTTCGCTCTCTCTCTCTCTCTCTTTCGCTCTCTCTCTCTCTCTAGCCTGTGTACTTTACTGTATTTATGCTTGAGATATCGTTATCATGAGTTGAGGTTATTATATTAAATGTGTTATTATGAGTTGAGGTTATTGTATTAAATGTGTAATTATGACTCTTGTCATAAACCGTGGGGTGTTGGGTTGAGCGCACAGAGATGGACACAGAGACAGGCAAGTTCTAGTCAGAAAACACGTCTTTACTCTGAAAAAAAAACAACGTAACACCAAAATAACTTCAGTTTGGCTCGGTCCTTCTCATATTCGGCTCCGTGCCTCTGGGAGCTTTGTCTCCCTCTGTAGGCTCACTCCTTGCCCTCTCTTAATATAATAACCTCAACTTGTAATAACACATTTACTATAATAACCTCAACCCATGATAACACATTTAATATAATAACCTCAACTCATGATAACACATTTAATATAATAACCTCAACTCATGATAACACATTCCTGCCATCTCCTCACAGCAGATTGACTTGGACAAGAGCTGTTTTTACACTTCAACCAGATGAGCTGGTGCTACAACAGACTTCAACCAGCTGAGCTGGCTAATGGTGCCATAGGTTGTCCCCATCTTAAATCAGTTCAATCAAAATGTGAAAAGTTTGAAAATAGAAAACGTTCCTCCATGTTTTTTGACCATCCAGACTAGAGACATGGTGATCTGGTTCCATCTCTGACTAGTCGTCTGTGGGAGACAGAGGGAGCTGAAGGCTTGTTGGATCTGAGAGCCAATGTTTACCTCCCTCAACCCTCCCATCTGGTGGTGGGATGACCTCATAGTAATGGTTTCTTTCTACAGTTCCACTACACTTATGGTTTAGGGGGAATCTGCAGGGTTGCCACTTGGCAGCTACTGGTGATGCAGCTTTTCTTAGAAACCAACATAAAGAAATCATTTCACTTATTATTATTATTATTATTAAATTGGTTTACGTCATGGAATACTTTTCCCCCCCAATAATCTGCTGCAGGCGTGTACTAGTCCGGTCAAAGACAGGTCAAAATATGTCATTTCTAAATGTACCTCACCTCTCTCTCCTCCTCTTCCCTATCTCACATCACCCTGTCTCTCTCCTCCTCCTCCTCCCTCTCTCACATCACCCTGTCTCTCTCCTCCTCCTCCCTCTCTCACATCACCCTGTCTCTCTCCTCCTCCTCCCTCTCTCACATCACCCTGTCTCTCTCCTCCTCCTCCTCCCTCTCTCACATCACCCTGTCTCTCTCCTCCTCCTCCCTATCTCACATCACCCTGTCTCTCTCCTCCTCCTCCCTCTCTAACATCACCATGTCTCTCTCCTCCTCCTCCTATCTCTCTCACATCACCCTGTCTCTCTCCTCCTCCTCCCTCTCTCACATCACCCTGTCTCTCTTCTCCTCCTCCTACCTCTCTCACATCACCCTGTCTCTCTCCTCCTCCTCCCTCTCTCACATCACCCTGTCTCTCTCCTCCTCCTCCTACCTCTCTCACATCACCCTGTCTCTCTCCTCCTCCCTCTCTCACATCACCCTGTCTCTCTCCTCCTCCCTCTCCCACATAACCCTGTCTCTCTCCTCCTCCTCCCTCTCTCACATCACCCTGTCTCTCTCTCCTCCTCCTCCCTCTCTCACATCACCCTGTCTATCTCTCCTCCTCCTCCCTCTCTCACATCACCCTGTCTCTCTCCTCCTCCTCCTCCCTCTCTCACGTCACCCTGTCTCTCTCCTCCTCCTCCTCCCTCTCTCACATCACCCTGTCTCTCTCCTCCTCCTCCTCCCTCTCTCACATCACCCTGTCTCTCTCCTCCTCCTCCTACCTCTCTCACATCACCCTGTCTCTCTCCTCCTCCTCCTCCCTCTCTCACATCACCCTGTCTCTCTCCTCCTCCCTCTCTCACATCACCCTGTCTCTCTCTCCTCCTCCTCCCTCTCTCACATCACTCTTTCTATCTCTAATCCTCCTCCCTCTCTCACATCACCCTGTCTCTCTCCCCTCCTCCTCCCTCTCTCACATCACCCTGTCTATCTCTCCTCCTCCTCCCTCTCTCACATCACCCTGTCTCTCTCTCCTCCTCCTCCCTCTCTCACATCACCCTGTCTCTCTCCTCCTCCTCCTGTCTCTCTCACATCACCCTGTCTATCTCTCCTCCTCTTCCATCTCTCACATCACCCTGTCTATCTCCTCCTCTTCCCTATCTCACATCACCATGTCTCTCTCCTCCTCCTCCCTCTCTCACATCACCCTGTCTCTCTCCTCCTCCTCCTCCGTCTCTCACATCACCCTGTCTATCTCTCCTCCTCTTCCCTCTCTCACATCACCATGTCTCTCTCCTCCTCCTCCCTCTCTCACATCACCCTGTCTCTCTCCTCCTCCCTCTCTCACATCACCCTGTCTCTCTCCTCCTCCCTCTCTCACATCACCCTGTCTATCTCCTCCTCTTCCCTATCTCACATCACCCTGTCTCTCTCCTCCTCCTCCCTCTCTCACATCACCCTGTCTCTCTCCTACTCCTCCTCCCTCTCTCACATCACCCTGTCTATCTCCTCCTCCTCCCTCTCTCACATCACCCTGTCTCTCTCCTCCTCCTCCTCCCTCTCTCACATCACCCTGTCTCTCTCATCCTCCTCCCTCTCTCACATCACCCTGTCTATCTCCTCCTCTTCCCTATCTCACATCACCCTGTCTCTCTCCTCCTCCTCCCTCTCTCACATCACCCTGTCTCTCTCCTCCTCCTCCTCCCTCTCTCACATCACCCTGTCTCTCTCATCCTCCTCCCTCTCTCACATCACCCTGTCTATCTCCTCCTCTTCCCTATCTCACATCACCCTGTCTCTCTCCTCCTCCTCCCTCTCTCACATCACCCTGTCTCTCTCCTCCTCCTCCTCCCTCTCTCACATCACCCTGTCTCTCTCTCCTCCTCCTCCCTCTCTCACATCACCCTGTCTCTCTCCTCCTCCTCCTCCCTCTCTCACATCACCCTGTCTCTCTCTCCTCCTCCTCCCTCTCTCACATCACCCTGTCTATCTCCTCCTCTTCCCTCTCTCACATCACCCTGTCTATCTCCTCCTCTTCCCTATCTCACATCACCATGTCTCTCTCCTCCTCCTCCTCCCTCTCTCACATCACCCTGTCTCTCTCCTCCTCCTCCTCCCTCTCTCACATCACCCTGTCTCTCTCCTCCTCCTCCCTCTCTCACATCACCCTGTCTCTCTCCTCCTCCTCCTCCCTCTCTCACATCACCCTGTCTCTCTCCTCCTCCTCCTCCCTCTCTCACATCACCATGTCTCTCTCCTCCTCCTCCTCCCTCTCTCACATCACCCTGTCTCTCTCTTACTCCTCCTCCCTCTCTCACATCACCCTGTCTCTCTCCTCCTCCTCATCCCTCTCTCACATCACCCTGTCAATCTCCTCCTCCTCCTCCCTCTCTCACATCACCCTGTCTCTCTCCTCCTCCATCTCTCACATCACCCTGTCTCTCTCCTCCTCCCTCTCTCACATCACCCTGTCTCTCTCCTCCTCATCCCTCTCTCACATCACCCTGTCTCTCTCCTCCTCCTCCTCCCTCTCTCACATCACCCTGTCTCTCTCCTCCTCCCTCTCTCACATCACCCTGTCTCTCTCCTCCTCCTCCTCCCTCTCTCACATCACCCTGTCTCTCTCCTCCTCCTCCTCCCTCTCTCACATCACCCTGTCACTCTCTCCTCCTCCTCCCTCTCTCACATCACCCTGTCTCTCTCCCCTTCCTCCCTCTCTCACATCACCCTGTTTCTCTCCTCCTCCTCCCTCTCTCACATCACCCTTTCTCTCTCCTCCTCCTCCTCCCTCTCTCACATCACCCTGTCTCTCTCTCCTCCCCCTCCCTCTCTCACATCACCCTGTCTCTCTCTCCTCCCCATCCCTCTCTCACATCACCCTGTCTCTCTCCTCCTCCTCCTCCCTCTCTCACGTCACCCTATCTCTCTCCTCCTCCTCCCTCTCTCACATCACCCAGTCTCTCTCCTCCTCCTCCCTCTCTCACATCACCCTGTCTCTCTCACATCACCCTGTCTCTCTCTCCTCCTCCTCCTCCCTCTCTCACATCACCCTGTCTCTCTCCTCCTCCTCCCTCTCTCACATCACCCTGTCTCTCTCCAGCTCCCATCTGCTTGCAGAGGCTTTTCCAAAATAACCAGAAGTCAAACAGCATGTAACCATCTCACTGCTCGTTAGACAGATGTTCCCTTTTGCTCTGGCTCTTAAACAGGATGGTTGTGCGTGCCGCACCGTGCCTGTTCCCAATGGAGTAGGTGTGGTTAACCACCCCATCAGAGTCCAAACCAAGCCTTGGTTTTGTATTGGAGAGGAGAGGATTGTGAACGAGAAATATAGATTGATTCTATAATATAATTATTGGTGAGGTTATCTGAACTCTTTTAGGAGGGCCGTCTTTTCAAAGGAAATCAAAAGCATATATCATATCCTCAGTGGGAATAGAAGACTTTCATACAAAACAACATGATGTGATTATAAATCCTAGGCCCATATGACCCCAGCTATCCTAGACCCAAATGACCCCAGCTATGACCCCAGGGGCGGCAGGGTAGCCTAGTGGTTAGAGTGTTGGACTAGTAACCGGAAGGTTGCAAAACCCCCGAGCTGACAAGGTACAAATCTGTCGTTCTGCCCCTGAACAGGCAGTTAACCCACTGTTCCTAGGCCGTCATTGAAAATAAGAATTTGTTCTTAACTGACTTGCCTAGTTAAATAAAGGTAAAATAAAAAAATTAAATAAAATATCCTAGACCCAAATGACCTCAGCTATCCGAGGCCCATATGACCCCAGTTATCCTAGGCCCATATGATCCCAGTTATCCTAGGCCCATATGATGCCAGCTATCCTAGACCCATATGACCCCAGCTATCCTAGACCCATATAACCCCAGCTATCCTAGACCTATATGACCCCAACTATCCTAGACCCATATGACCCCAGCTATCCTAGACCCCATATGATGCCAGCTATCCTAGACCCATATGACCCCATATGATAGACCCCATAGACCCCATATGATGCCAGCTATCCTAGGCCCATATGACCCCAGTTATCCTAGGCCCATATGACCCCAGCTATCCTAGGCCCATATGACCCCAGCTATCCTAGGCCCATATGACCCCAGTTATCCTAGGCCCATATGATGCCAGCTATCCTAGACCCATATGACCCCAGCTATCCTAGACCCATATAACCCCAGCTATCCTAGACCTATATGACCCCAGCTATCCTAGACCCATATGACCCCAACTATCCTAGACCCATATGACCCCAGCTATCCTAGACCCCATATGATGCCAGCTATCCTAGACCCATATGACCCCAGCTATCCTAGACCCCATATGATGCCAGCTATCCTAGACCCCATATGATGCCAGTTATCCTAGGCCCATATGACCCCAGCTATCCTAGGCCCATATGACCCCAGTTATCCTAGGCCCATATGACCCCAGCTATCCTAGGCCCATATGACCCCAGCTATCCTAGGCCCATATGACCCCAGCTATCCTAGACCCATATGACCCCAGCTATCCTAGACCCATATGACCCCAGCTATCCTAGACCCATATGACCCCAACTATCCTAGACCCATATAACCCCAGCTATCCTAGACCCACATCTGACACATCAGACAGAGTAACAGTGGCAGAAACCCGCACCTCTGTGCTACATCAAAGACAACTGGTATTATATGTCAACAAGGGACCACATTATTTCCATGGCAATAATGAGACCACGAAGCAGCCAAAACTCTTTGGTCCTTTAAAAAAACTGCTGTATGTAACATATGTAATGATGTAGTTTGGAAAATAAATACATTTGACTCTGGATGACAACATAATGATGTTTGTTTCCAACATTAGGGCTGTTTTCCTAAAGAAGTTAAATCTGCTACGTGTTTTTTTTTTCCTTGCCACAATACTAACGAGTATGGCAATACTAGTATCGTCCCAGCCCTAGTTCACATCATGTAGTGAAGAGTGAGTGATTCCCTTCTCCCTGTCTCTGGTCCAGTGCTCTTAATGTAAACAGACACTGTTGTCCTTGTATCTAGCATGAGATGTTGCAAACACACGTCATAACGTAGGTAATACATGACATAACACATTCTTATTCCCCTCCCCCTTGTATTGTGTCATCAAGCGTATTTATAGCCCTTAGAGGGAAAGATTTTGTGAATTTGAGAAGGGAATGGATTTGATGACGACGTCCTTTTTATCATTGCTTTGGCCTTGTTTCAAACATCCGTACAGGGTTTCTTCATATGGATACCATCCCTTCTACTTAACGATAGTGCCATACAACTTAGACACCTACATATCTGTCATTGGAGGGGTGATCGTTTCAAATGAAACACTTGACCCATAGTGTAGAATTCACAGTGAACTGAAAAACAGCTGACGGACCAAAGATTCAATAAAACGGTATGTTGCTGATTCTAAGCAATTACAGTGATGCCAATGTCCTTGATAGTCAGACAGAGAGAGAGATTTTAAACATTTTGGCTTGTCAGTGCTAGCTGTGCCACTAGAGGTTGTGCCTGGTTTGAGTCCAGGCTCTCTCGCAGCCGGCCGCGACCGGGAGACCCATGGGGTGGGGACACAATTGGCCCAACGTCGTCTGGGTTAGGGGAGGGTTTAGCCGGTAGGGATGTTCTTGTCCCATCGCGCTCTAGTGACTCCTGTGGCGAGCCGGGCGCAATGCACGCTGACACGGTCGCCAGGTGTACGGTGTTTCTTTTGACACATTGGTGCGGCTGGCTTCCGGGTTAAGCAGGCATTGTGTCAAGAAGCAGTGTGGCTTGGCAAGGTTGTGTTTCAGAGAACGCATGGCTCTCGACCTTCGCCTCTCCCGAGTCCGTACGGGAGTTGCAGCGAAGGAGTCTTTACTTGGCTCATCGCGCTCTAGTAACTACCAATTGGATACCACAAAATTGGGGAGAGAAAGGGGTAAAAGTAAGAAAAACAACAACAAAAACATATTGGCCTGTGACAACGCTCATAGAAAATTGTACTCATGGAACAAAGCAGATGTTACCAAATGAAATGACCGGGTCCTTTGTTCTTTACCTCCCTTTTTTTCTCCACAATTTTGATCTTGTCTGAACTTCCCAATGGGCTCGGAAGGCGAAGGTTGAGTCATGTGTCCTCCGAAACCTGCCAAATCGCGCTTCTTAACACCCACCTGCTTAACCTGGAAGCCAGCCGCACCAATGTGTCAGAGGAAACACCGTTCAACTGACGACCGAAGTTGGCTTGCAGGCCCCCGGCCCACCACAGGGAGTCGCTAGAGCGCGATGAGCCAAGTAAAGCCCCCCCCCCCCCGACCAAACCTTCCCCTAACCAGGACGATGCTGGGCAAATTTTCTGCTGCCCTATGGGACTCCCAATCACGTCCGGTTGTGATACAGCCCGGTATCGTTCCTCCGGGTCGGTAGTTTTTTTTAAAGTTTTTTTTATTTCACCTTTATTTAACCAGGTAGACTAGTTGAGAACAAGTTCTAATTTGCAACTGCGACCTGGCCAAGATAAAGCATAGCAGTTCGACACAGACAACAACACAGAGTTACACATGGAATAAACAAAACATACAGTCAATTATCAGAATTGAAATACAGAAATATCTTATTTATCGTACATAAGTAACACACCCCTGAGTCAGTGATTGCAGCAGTGAGTGTTTCTGGGTAAGATTTCCACACCTGGATTGGGCAACATTATTATTTCCAAATTCTTCTATCGAATTGGTTGTTGATCATTATTACTAGACAACAATTTTTAGGTCTTGCCAGAGATTTTCAAGTAGATTTAAGTCAAACTGTAACTCATCAACTCAGGAACATTCACTGGGTTCTTGTTAAGTAACTCCAGTGTAGATTTGGTTTTGTGTTTTAGGTTATTGTCCTGCTCAAAGGTGAATTCATCTCCCAGTGTCTGGTGCCTGTGCTTAGATCCATTCCGTTTATGTTTTATCCTGAAGAACTCCCCAGTCCTTAACGACTACAAGCATACCCATAACATGATGCAGCCATCACTATGCTTGAAAACACGGAGAGTGGTCCTCAGGGATGTGTTGTATTGGATTTGCCCCAAATATAACACTTTGTATTCATGATATAAAGTACATTTGTTGCATTTGAAAAAAAACGTTTTATTCTGTACAGGCTTCCTTCTTTTCACTCTGCCACTTAGGTATGTTTTTGTGAAGTAACTACAATGTGGTTGATATATCCTCAGTTTTCTCCTATAACAGCCATAAAACGGTAACTGTTTTAAAGTCACCATGGCCAAATCAAATCAAATGGTATTTGTCACATACGCCGAATACAACAGGTGTAGTAGACCATACCATGAAATGTTTACTTACAAGCCCTTAACCAACAATGCAGTTCAAGAAATAGAGTTAAGATAATATTTACAATTTGTTTAAAAAAAAAAAAAAACTAACACAATAAAATAACAAAAACGAAGCTATATACAGGGGGTAATGTTATCGAGTCAATGTGCGGGGGTACAGGTTAGTCCAGGTCATTTGTACATGGAAGTAGGGTTAAAGTGACTATACATACATAATGAACAGTGACTAGCTGCGGGGCCAATGTAAATAGTCTGGGTGGCCATTTGCTACATTTTTCAGCAGTCTTATGGCTTGGAGGTAGAAGCTGTTCAGCAATCTGATGGCTTGGGGGTAGAAGCTGTTCAGCAGTCTTATGGCCTGGGGGTAGAAGCTGTTCAGCAGTCTTATGGCCTAGGGGTAGAAGCTGTTAAGGATCCTTTTGGACCCAGACTTGGTGCTCCGGTACCTCTTGCCGTGCGGTAGCAGAGAGAACAGTCTATGACTTCGGTGACTGGAGTCTCTGACAATACTTACCCCTTGACTTATTCCACTTTTGGTTGTGTTAGTCGGAATTCAAAATAGATTAAATATACAAAAATTATCTCCCCATCTACACACAGTACCCCATAATGACAAAGTGGAAACATGTTTTTAGAAATTCCTGAGCCCTCTCCTTCCTCTCCGGCAAATGAGTTAGGAAGGACACCTGAATATTTGTTTTGACTGGATGTATTGATACACCATCCAAAGTGTAATTAATAACTTCATCATGCTCAAAGGTGTTTGTGTGTGTGTGTGTGTTGGAGTGACAGTGTGTGTGAGTGTGTAGGGCCCAATGAGTGTGCATAGACAGTGCAACAATTAAAAGGTCAATGAGGATATAAGGTTAACTCAGATAGTTCATGTAGCTATTTTGTTAGCTATTTATCAGTCTTATTGCTTGGCGATGGAAGTTGTTCAAGAGCCTGTTGGTGCTGGTCTGCACCGGTACCGCCTGCCATCAGGAAGCAGAGAGAGTCTACGACTACGGGTGACTTAAATCTTTAACAATTTTCCTGATGTTCCTTTCACACCGCCTGATGTAGATGTCCTGGATGGCAGGGAGCTCTGTCCCAGTGATGTACTGGGCTGTCCTCACCACTCTCTGTAGCGCCATGCAATCGAGGGCGGTGCTGTTGTCATACCAGGCGGTGACACAGCTAGTCAAAATGCTCTTAATGGTGCAGCTGTAGAACTTTCGGAGGATTTGAGGGCCCATGACACAATGTTTAACCTGCCAAGGGGAACCTGCCTTCCTCACAACTGTGCGCGTGTGTGTGGACCATTTTAAGTCCTTAGTGATGTGGACACTGAGGAACTTGAAGCTCTCGATCCCCTCCACTGAAGCCCCATCGATATGAATGAGGGCGTGTTCACCCCCCCGTCTCCTGTATTCCACGATTGATCAGCTCCTTGGTCTTATTGACGTTGAAGGGTAGATTGTTGTCCCGGCGTCACACTGCCAGGTCACTGACCTTCTCCCTCTAGGTAGACTCGTCGTCGGTGATCAGGCCTACCACCGTTGTGTAGAAAGCAAACTTGATGATGGTTTTGGAGTCGTGCATGGCCATGCAGTCGTAGGTGAACAGGGAGTACAGAAGGGGACTAAGCACACACCCCTGTGGGGCCCCTGTGTTGAAGGTAAGTGTGGTGGAGGTGATGCTGCCTACCCTCACCACCTGGGGTTGGCCCATCAAGAATACCAGGATCCAGTTGCAGATGGAGGTGTTCAGACCCAGAGTCCTAAGTTTGTTGACGAGGTCGGAGGGGGCAATGGTGTTGAACGCTGAGCTGTAGTCAATAAAGAGAATTCTTACATAGGTATTCCTCTTATCTAGGTGGGTGAGGGCAGTGTGGAAAGCAATTGAGATTACGTCATCTATGGATCTGTTGGGGCGGTATGAAAACTGGAGAGGGTCTAGGGTGTCTGGGATGGTGGAGTTAATCTGTGCCATAACCAGCCTCTCAAAGCACTTCATGATTACAGATGTGAGTGCTATAGGGTGGTAGCCATTGTGACATGAAGCCTTAGAGTTCTTGGGAACAATAATGTTGATGGTCATCTTAAAACAGGGGATTACAGACTGGGACAAGGAGAGATTGAAAATTACAGTGAATATGTCTGCCAACTGTTCTGCGCATGGTCTGAGAATACGCCCAGGAATACAGTCGGGCCACGCGGTCTTGCTGGTGTTGACCTGACCTTACTCACGTTGGCCTCGGAGAGCGAGATCACCCAATCCTCTTGGTCAGTGACGGCCCTCACACCTGGCATGATGTTGTTTATTGACAAACCGTGCATTAAAATGCATTGAGTTGGTCTGGTAGAGAGGCATCGTTGGGCAGATCACGGCTGGTTTGTCTTTTGAAATCCGTAATGGACTGTACCGCTGTCACATGCGGTTGGCGTCAGTGTAATATGATTCCTATATTGTCCTTTTGTTCGTTTGATGACTCTGTGGAGGTCGTAACGGGACTTCTTGTACACATTCCTGTCCTCGGCCGCATCCTCAGTCTTTGTGGTTGAATCTGTGTTTGAAATTCACTGCTTGACTGAGGGACCTTACAGATAATTGTAATGTGTGGGATACAGAGATGAAGTAGTGATTCAAAAATCATGTTAATCACTATTATTACACACAGAGTCCATGCAAATACTTATATGAGTTGGTAAGCACATTTTTACTCCTGAACTTACAGTATTTCGGCTGGCCATAACAATAGGGTTGAATATTATTGACTCATATTATTGACTCAAGATATTTAAGCTTTTCATTTGAATTAATTTATAAAACTTTTGAAAAACATGAATCCACTTTGACATTATGGGGTATTGTGTTAGAGTCAGTGTGACAAAACATCTCAATTTAAATCCATTTTCCATTCAGGCTGTAAAACAAAATGTGGAAGAGGTCAATGGGTGTGAACATTGTCTGATGGCACTCTAGGCAGAGTTTGCAGTTTTGGGACTATTCAATTGGTTCCATTGCGCCAGGCAAGCTCGATCAAGCCCAGTTAAAGTATTTTAAATAATTTCAAATAGTATTTGAACCTAGGTATACGTTGAGGTCAACCATAGCCTGAGAATCAAATCATCAGTAGAATATTTCAGGTACTCCCTACCAGTCTATCTTGAAACAGGGCTGTCAGCTCTGAGACATAAAATGTAAAAACAGTTTAGTTTGTCCTCTAGATGTGGTTGGTTTAAAAGGTTTAGTCTGTCCTTCTGTAGACATGGCTGGTTTAAAAGGTTTAGTCTGTCCTCTAGATGTGGCTGGTTTAAAAGGTTTAGTCTGTCCTTCTGTAGACATGGCTGGTTTAAAAGGTTTAGTCTGTCCTCTAGATGTGGCTGGTTTAAAAGGTTTAGTCTGTCCTCTAGATGTGGCTGGTTTAAAAGGTTTAGTCTGTCCTCTAGATGTGGCTGGTTTAAAAGGTGTAGTCTGTCCTCTAGATGTGGCTGGTTTAAAAGGTTTAGTCTGTCCTCTAGATGTGGCTGGTTTAAAAGGTTTAGTCTGTCCTCTAGATGTGGCTGGTTTAAAAGGTTTAGTCTGTCCTCTAGATGTGGCTGGTTTAAAAGGTTTAGTCTGTCCTCTAGATGTGGCTGGTTTACAGTGAATATGTCTGCCAACTGTTCTGCGCATGGTCTGAGAATACGCCCAGGAATACAGTCGGGCCACGCGGTCTTGCTGGTGTTGACCTGACCTTACTCACGTTGGCCTCGGAGAGCGAGATCACCCAATCCTCTTGGTCAGTGACGGCCCTCACACCTGGCATGATGTTGTTTATTGACAAACCGTGCATTAAAATGCATTGAGTTGGTCTGGTAGAGAGGCATCGTTGGGCAGATCACGGCTGGTTTGTCTTTTGAAATCCGTAATGGACTGTACCGCTGTCACATGCGGTTGGCGTCAGTGTAATATGATTCCTATATTGTCCTTTTGTTCGTTTGATGACTCTGTGGAGGTCGTAACGGGACTTCTTGTACACATTCCTGTCCTCGGCCGCATCCTCAGTCTTTGTGGTTGAATCTGTGTTTGAAATTCACTGCTTGACTGAGGGACCTTACAGATAATTGTAATGTGTGGGATACAGAGATGAAGTAGTGATTCAAAAATCATGTTAATCACTATTATTACACACAGAGTCCATGCAAATACTTATATGAGTTGGTAAGCACATTTTTACTCCTGAACTTACAGTATTTCGGCTGGCCATAACAATAGGGTTGAATATTATTGACTCATATTATTGACTCAAGATATTTAAGCTTTTCATTTGAATTAATTTATAAAACTTTTGAAAAACATGAATCCACTTTGACATTATGGGGTATTGTGTTAGAGTCAGTGTGACAAAACATCTCAATTTAAATCCATTTTCCATTCAGGCTGTAAAACAAAATGTGGAAGAGGTCAATGGGTGTGAACATTGTCTGATGGCACTCTAGGCAGAGTTTGCAGTTTTGGGACTATTCAATTGGTTCCATTGCGCCAGGCAAGCTCGATCAAGCCCAGTTAAAGTATTTTAAATAATTTCAAATAGTATTTGAACCTAGGTATACGTTGAGGTCAACCATAGCCTGAGAATCAAATCATCAGTAGAATATTTCAGGTACTCCCTACCAGTCTATCTTGAAACAGGGCTGTCAGCTCTGAGACATAAAATGTAAAAACAGTTTAGTTTGTCCTCTAGATGTGGTTGGTTTAAAAGGTTTAGTCTGTCCTTCTGTAGACATGGCTGGTTTAAAAGGTTTAGTCTGTCCTCTAGATGTGGCTGGTTTAAAAGGTTTAGTCTGTCCTTCTGTAGACATGGCTGGTTTAAAAGGTTTAGTCTGTCCTCTAGATGTGGCTGGTTTAAAAGGTGTAGTCTGTCCTCTAGATGTGGCTGGTTTAAAAGGTTTAGTCTGTCCTCTAGATGTGGCTGGTTTAAAAGGTTTAGTCTGTCCTCTAGATGTGGTTGGTTTAAAAGGTTTAGTCTGTCCTCTAGATGTGGCTGGTTTAAAAGGTTTAGTCTGTCCTCTAGATGTGGCTGGTTTAAAAGGTTTAGTCTGTCCTCTAGATGTGGTTGGTTTAAAAGGTTTAGTCTGTCCTTCTGTAGACATGGCTGGTTTAAAAGGTTTAGTCTGTCCTCTAGATGTGGCTGGTTTAAAAGGTTTAGTCTGTCCTTCTGTAGACATGGCTGGTTTAAAAGGTTTAGTCTGTCCTCTAGATGTGGCTGGTTTAAAAGGTGTAGTCTGTCCTCTAGATGTGGCTGGTTTAAAAGGTTTAGTCTGTCCTCTAGATGTGGCTGGTTTAAAAGGTTTAGTCTGTCCTCTAGATGTGGTTGGTTTAAAAGGTTTAGTCTGTCCTCTAGATGTGGCTGGTTTAAAAGGTTTAGTCTGTCCTCTAGATGTGGCTGGTTTAAAAGGTTTAGTCTGTCCTCTAGATGTGGCTGGTTTAAAAGGTTTAGTCTGTCCTCTAGATGTGGCTGGTTTAAAAGGTTTAGTCTGTCCTCTAGATGTGGCTGGTTTAAAAGGTTTAGTCTGTCCTCCTCTAGATGTGGCTGGTTTAAAAGGTTTAGTCTGTCCTCCTCTAGATGTGGCTGGTTTAAAAGGTTTAGTCTGTCCTCCTCTAGATGTGGCTGGTTTAAAAGGTTTAGTTTGTCCTCTAGATGTGGCTGGTTTAAAAGGTTTAGTCTGTCCTCTAGATGTGGCTGGTTTAAAAGGTTTAGTTTGTCCTCTAGATGTGGCTGGTTTAAAAGGTTTAGTCTGTCCTCTAGATGTGGCTGGTTTAAAAGGTTTAGTCTGTCCTCCTCTAGATGTGGCTGGTTTAAAAGGTTTAGTCTGTCCTCCTCTAGATGTGGCTGGTTTAAAAGGTTTAGTCTGTGCTTCTGTAGACATGGCGCTGGTTTAAAAGGTTTAGTCTGTCCTCCTGTAGACGTGGCTGGTTTAAAAGGTTTAGTCTGTCCTCCTCTAGACGGGGCTGGTTTAAAAGGTTTAGTCTGTCCTCCTCTAGACGTGGCTGGTTTAAAAGGTTCGGTCTGTCCTCCCCTAGATGTGGCTGGTTTAAAAGGTTTAGTCTTTCCTCCTCTAGACATGGCTGGTTTAAAAGGTTTGTAAGTAATTTCTGAATTGAATCAAGGTCATGCTGAAGTTCACGAATGGCCTTCTGCACTGAGGTGGCACAGGAATACAAAACTGTGTCATCTACATAGTGTAAGGGTTCTCGTCCTTCTCTTCTGAGGAGGAGTAGCGAGAAGGATCGGAGGACCAATGCGCAGCGTGGTAAGTGTCCATAATGTTTAATCAAAATGAACACTGAAATACGAAACAATAAAGTTGATCGAACGACAACCGCCGACATACACAAAGACAGAAAATAAACACCCACAACAAAAAGTGAAACCAGACTACCTAAGTATGAGGGACAACTACTGACACCTGCCTCTGATTGAGAACCATACTAGGCCGAACACAGAAATCCCAAATTATAGAAAACCGAACATAGACAACCCACCCAACTCACGCCCTGACCATACTAAAACAAAGATATAGTAACAGAACTAAGGTCAGAGCGTGACACATAGAGTTGAATGTTATACAAGTCATAACACTGTTTCCTATGTCATTAATATACAAAGGTGAACAATAATGGACCCAAAATCGAACAACTATTTGAATCTCAAGAAATTCACATTTAACCCCGTCTGTCAAGATGTCCTGAGTTCTGCCGCTCAGATAATTCTGAAACCATAGACAGGCTGTATATCCCAGGCCTATTTTTAATAATTTCTTCAGTAAAACAGAATGATTAACAGTGTCGAATGCCTGTGACAGATTAATAAACAAGGCAGCACAGCTCTTTTTAGCATCCAAGGCATTGACAAGATCATTTAACAACTAGCGTGGCTGCTGTGGTAGTACTATGCCCAGGCCTAAACCCTGATTGGTTTATATTAAAAATACAATTATCAGATAAAAAGGAACAAAGTTGTACATTAACCAAGAATTAAAGAATCTTAGCTTAACAAGATAGTCTTGAAATGGGGCGATAGTTGTCAAGATCATTTGTATCCCCACCTTTATGGAGTGGTAAGACGTGGAAGGACATATGTGGATTTTCATGCTTTTACTTCCTGATAACAATGTTAATTTAAAAAATGTGGGCTACCGAGCGAGCAATAAAGGGAGCTGCATGCACAAGCAGACCAGGTTCCAAATGATCAGCCCCTGTGGATTTAGTTTGTTCTCTAATCTCAGCAATGCATCCAGGACTTCTTTATCAGCCCCTGTGGATTTAGTTTGTTCTCTAATGTCAGCAATGCATCCAGGACTTCTTTATCAGCCCCTGTGGATTTAGTTTGTTCTCTAATGTCAGCAATGCATCCAGGACTTCTTTATCAGCCCCTGTGGATTTAGTTTGTTCTCTAATGTCAGCAATGCATCCAGGACTTCTTTATCAGCCCCTGTGGATTTAGTTTGTTCTCTAATGTCAGCAATGCATCCAGGACTTCTTTATCAGCCCCTGTGGATTTAGTTTGTTCTCTAATGTCAGCAATGCATCCAGGACTTCTTTATCAGCCCCTGTGGATTTAGTTTGTTCTCTAATGTCAGCAATGCATCCAGGACTTCTTTATCAGCCCCTGTGGATTTAGTTTGTTCTCTAATGTCAGCAATGCATCCAGGACTTCTTTATCAGCCCCTGTGGATTTAGTTTGTTCTCTAATGTCAGCAATGCATCCAGGACTTCTTTATCAGCCCCTGTGGATTTAGTTTGTTCTCTAATGTCAGCAATGCATCCAGGACTTCTTTATCAGCCCCTGTGGATTTAGTTTGTTCTCTAATGTCAGCAATGCATCCAGGACTTCTTTATCAGCCCCTGTGGATTTAGTTTGTTCTCTAATGTCAGCAATGCATCCAGGACTTCTTTATCAGCCCCTGTGGATTTAGTTTGTTCTCTAATGTCAGCAATGCATCCAGGACTTCTTTATCAGCCCCTGTGGATTTAGTTTGTTCTCTAATGTCAGCAATGCATCCAGGACTTCTTTATCAGCCCCTGTGGATTTAGTTTGTTCTCTAATGTCAGCAATGCATCCAGGACTTCTTTATCAGCCCCTGTGGATTTAGTTTGTTCTCTAATGTCAGCAATGCATCCAGGACTTCTTTATCAGCCCCTGTGGATTTAGTTTGTTCTCTAATGTCAGCAATGCATCCAGGACTTCTTTATCAGCCCCTGTGGATTTAGTTTGTTCTCTAATGTCAGCAATGCATCCAGGACTTCTTTATCAGCCCCTGTGGATTTAGTTTGTTCTCTAATGTCAGCAATGCATCCAGGACTTCTTTATCAGCCCCTGTGGATTTAGTTTGTTCTCTAATGTCAGCAATGCATCCAGGACTTCTTTATCAGCCCCTGTGGATTTAGTTTGTTCTCTAATGTCAGCAATGCATCCAGGACTTCTTTATCAGCCCCTGTGGATTTAGTTTGTTCTCTAATGTCAGCAATGCATCCAGGACTTCTTTATCAGCCCCTGTGGATTTAGTTTGTTCTCTAATGTCAGCAATGCATCCAGGACTTCTTTATCAGCCCCTGTGGATTTAGTTTGTTCTCTAATGTCAGCAATGCATCCAGGACTTCTTTATCAGCCCCTGTGGATTTAGTTTGTTCTCTAATGTCAGCAATGCATCCAGGACTTCTTTATCAGCCCCTGTGGATTTAGTTTGTTCTCTAATGTCAGCAATGCATCCAGGACTTCTTTATCAGCCCCTGTGGATTTAGTTTGTTCTCTAATGTCAGCAATGCATCCAGGACTTCTTTATCAGCCCCTGTGGATTTAGTTTGTTCTCTAATGTCAGCAATGCATCCAGGACTTCTTTATCAGCCCCTGTGGATTTAGTTTGTTCTCTAATGTCAGCAATGCATCCAGGACTTCTTTATCAGTGAATTTCCTCAAAAAGAAAACTCCTGACCAGCATTTTCAACATCATTCAATATATTTTCACCATCAACATCCAAACGGCTCTTTTCAAGAGCTGGCTTTGAAATACATTCAAATATAATAGCCTGCAGAGATAAAATGGTGATTTAAATGCATTAATTATATTAATTTTGTCAGTAGTAGGGCCAGAACCTAAATTAATTTCTAGGGGGAAAGAAGAGGAGACACAACCCTTCAGTGACATAGCAGTTTTCCAGAATTTAGCTGAATTCCCTGTACATTCAGATAGTATATTCATGTAATTATCAGATTTAGCTGGGTTCCCTGTACATTCACATAGTGTATTAATGTAACAATCAGATTTAGCTTTCTAAATAGTTTTACACACAGATTTCTCAAAATCTGAAAGACTGCCAGTCTGGGCCCGAGTCAGTGAATCTAGTTTTGGCCCAGGCAGCACCTCTGTTGTGTATGACTTCAGATAGCTCTGGACTGAACCAAGGGAAAAACCTATTTTTAATTCTCCGTTTTTTTTTTTAAAGGGAGCATGTTTATCTACAATACAATTGAAAACATTTGAGAAGGGATTCAGAGCCAACTCTGGGTCAGGTATAGATGCAATACAATCAAAGTCACCAAAATAAAGACCAGTTCACTGAAATGTTTAAAATTCCTCATGTTGATAAAACGAGGTTTGGATCGAGCCATCCGTATATCCCTGACACATACAATGGGACAGCAGTCACTAATATCCACAGCAAACACTCCACTCCCAGCATATTTCTCTGGAGTATTTGTAAATATGAGGTCAAAGTCGATTCTGTAGGGTCTTTTAAGTTTGGACGGGTAATCAGCTGGGACAATTTTAGATGAGTATAAAAATCCTTTAAACAGTCGGCATCCTTTGCTCCCCGTGCGAGAGGAAAGTCTCCAGCGATCGACACCTCTGGGGTAGTCACGTTCTGACTACCGTTACAGGGGTAGTCAAAATAGCAATTCAATCAGTGAGTTCGATTGACTTTTTACGACTAACCGGATTGTCACAAGACCTGGGTTCTGTCCTGTCCTGGCCAGCACACCATGTGCAGTCATTTTCCATTTCATAATATTAAACTCTAAACACTCCTGCTGGTATTTCAAAAGTTTGAGGATGTGGATATTTTCTGTTGACGGGAGACACAACGTTTTCTGTTGACTGGAGACACAAAGTTTTAGTGTTTGGATGAATAGTCTCCCAGAACTCGCTCGCTTTTATGTGTTGTCAAACCCGTTTGAGTGTTGATGAGAAAGGAGACAGTGTGGGGATCCAAATGTGAAACCCAAGGTTTCAGAACAGAAACAACCTCTCCTCTACTTTGATCTTAGCTGCTGTTCAGACATTGTGATTTAGACCTGTACCAGATCATAAAGATTGTCACTTTGTTACTGTGTAACACATCTTTCATTCCATGACAGGCCGGTACAAGCCAGGGGCCTCGGTGTACTCTCCATCCTGTTCTCATTCAGTCTCTGATTTTGAAACAATATCAATAAAGCTATTTTCAATTCGATATAGAAGGAAACAGTTATATCTATATTCAAAACAACGACGAGTCCAACACAGAACTCATTTGTCCCCGTTTTGAGCTTCTCACACAATAAGAATACATAAACACGTGAATACATAGACTAAAGAGAAAACAACTGTTGACATCTGAAGAAGCCAAGTTGACATTGACCTTGTTCCTGCTTGTGGTTTGTGGTATGGTCGGTTGGTTGTAACTATATAAATTCAAAGCAAAGCAATGTGCAGAAAATAGTAAGGCGCGGTAAACCCTGTTGCATGGAATTCATGTATAAAATATACACCTCAAAGAACAGCTATACACAGAAAATAACACGGGAACTGTTTTGAAGCGGAACCCTGTGAGAAAACACTGTATTACAAAGGCACATTGCTGTGATTAAAAAATGAAAGGTTTTAGTTCAGTAGCTGTCTAAGTCCCAAATGGCACTACTTTTGACCAGGGCCCATAGGGTAGTATATAGGGAATAGGGCTCTGGTCTATAGTAGTGCACTATGTAGGGAATAGGGCTCTGGTCTATAGTAGTACCACTATATAGGGAATAGGACTCTGGTCTATAGTAGTGCCACTATATAGGGAATAGGGCTCTGGTCTATAGTAGTACCACTATATAGGGAATAGGGCTCTGGTCTATAGTAGTACCACTATATAGGGAATAGGGCTCTGGTCTATAGTAGTACCACTATATAGGGAATAGAGCTCTGGTCTATAGTAGTACCACTATATAGGGAATAGGGTTCTGGACTATAGTAGTGCCACTATATAGGGAATAGGGCTCTGGTCTATAGTAGTGCCACTATATAGGGAGTAGAGTTCCATTTGATACGGAGGCTAAGTCCTGCATGGCGACACTGATGTTTAAATTATGCGTAGCCTCGGCTTACGGTTGAACGGTTGACTTCCTACATATCGGTCAGGTCCACATTCCAGAACTAACCTCAACCTCATAGCCCTTTATAATCTAATGATTGTAATCTTTCCAGTTGTGGCTTGACAGACAGAAAGGCAGAAAAAACTCTGCTGCTCTCTGGTTCTTGTTCTGCTCAGCGTTCACTTTTTAACCTTCTTAACTGAAAGCCTAGTGGGCCCTGGTCAAAAAGTAGAGCACTAGAAAGGGAATAGGGCTCTGGTCTATAGTAGTACCACTATATAGGGAATAGGGCTCTGGTCTATAGTAGTGCACTATATGGGGAATAGGGCTCTGGTCTATAGTAGTACCACTATATAGGGAATAGGGCTCTGGTCTATAGTAGTGCACTATATGGGGAATAGGGCTCTGGTCTATAGTAGTACCACTATATAGGGAATAGGGCTCTGGTCTATAGTAGTACCACTATATAGGGAATAGGGCTCTGGTCTATAGTAGTACCACTATATAGGGAATAGGGCTCCGGTCTAAGGTAGTGCACTATATAGGGAATAGGGTTCTGGTCTATAGTAGTGCCACTATATAGGGAATAGAGCTTTGGTCTATAGTAGTACCACTATATAGAGAATAGGGCTCTGGTCTATAGTAGTACATTATATAGGGAATAGGGATCCATTTAGGATGAAGACATTGGTTGTCAGGGAGGTTTTTGGAAGGAACCGTGACCTAATAAGTGGTTGTCTCGCCCTCCACCCTTTGTAATGACTAGTGTCATCTGCCTCTGCATCACAGGACAGACAGCGTGTGATTTCATGTAGACATGGCAATATAAGTTATACATGATGGTAATGGTGTAGGCCCCACCCTCATTTATGTGTTCTCTGTAACCTGGTGCTGCATGGCAAATGGTCCTGAAACAAAGGACAATGCCAAGGGACTAGTCAGACCTTCCCCGTCTTAGGGGCCCAAATGTTTCTCTGTTGCAGTATCCAGATGACTGACAAGTGACAGAATATCACTAAACTATCCTAAAGTAGGCCATAATTGTAAAGTAGGCCATCATTGTAAAGTAGGCCATCATTGTAAAGTAGGCCATCATTGTAGGCCATCATTGTAAAGTAGGCCATCATTGTAAAGTAGGCCATCATTGTAAAGTAGGCCATCATTGTTAAGTAGGCCATAATTGTAAAGTAGGCCATCATTGTAAATGATTGGAACCTGCTAGGTTGGGCGGCAGGTAGTCTAGTGGTTTAGAGCGTTGGACTAGTAACCGAAAGTTTGCGAGATTGAATCCCCGAGCTGACAAGGTAAAAATCTGTCGTTCTACCTCTGGACAAGGTAGTTAACCCACAGTTCATTGGCCATCATTGTAAATAAGAATTTGTTCTTAACTGACTTGCCTAGTTAAATAAAGGTTAAATAAATAAAAAATCCACAAGACTAGGCTTGTCCAGGAATGGTTCCACGGACATGACAGTGAATTCAGCTTCCTGTCCAGCCACCAGATCTCAGTATGATTGAGCATCTGTGGGATGAGGTTGAACGAGCTATTTGGAGTAGAGATTCACTACCGGCCAACTGACACAACAGTAGGAAGCATTGGAGTCAACATGGGCCAGCATCCCTGTGGAATGCTTTTGACACCTTGTAGAGTCAATGACCTGACTAGGGTTAAATATTTTCCTGGTATTTTACAAATGTTCCATCCCGAGAATAAATCCCTTTTCTCATGGGTAATATTCCCCGCCAAAACTGTAAGTGTCAAATGAGCCATATAAGCCCAAGCCCCCAAAAGCCCAAATGATTGAGCCGTTATCCAATACATATATGATGTAGGCTACTGCACATTACGAACAACAGAAAAAATAAAATCCCAATGATGTAGCTAGCTACAAATGATGTCAGAAATTTGCATACATTTAGGTTGGAGTCATTAAAACTATTTTTTTCAAAAACTCCACAAATTTCTGGTTAAAAAACTATAGTTTTGGCAAGTCGGTGAGGACATCTACTTTGTGCATGACAAGAGTAAGTTTTCCAACAATTGTTTACAGACAGATTATTTCACTTATAATTCACTGTATCACAATTCCAGTGCATCAGAAGTTTACATACACTATGTAGACTGTGCCTTTAACAGCTTGGGAAATTCCAGAAAATTATGTCATGGCTTTGGAAGCTTCTGATAGGCTAATTGACATCATTTGAGTCAATAGCAGGTGTACATGTGGATATATTGCAAGTCCTACCTTCAAACTCAGTGCCTCTTTGATTGACATCATGGGAAAATCAAAAAAAATCAGCCAAGACCTCAGAAAAAAAATTGTAGACCTCCACAAGTCTGGTTCATCATTGGGAGAAATGTCCAAACACCTGAAGGTACCACGTTCATCTGTACATCTGTGCGAAAAGTGCAAATCAATCCCAGAACAACAGCAAAGGACCATGTGAAGATTCTGGAGGAAACGGGTACAAAAGTATCTATATCCACAGTAAAACAAGTCCTATATCGACATAACCTGAAAGGCCGCTCAGAAAGCAAGAAGCCACTGCTCCAAAAACAGCCATAAAAAAGCCAAACTACAGTTTGCAACTGCACATGGGAACAAAGATTGTACTTTTTGGAGAAATGTCCTATGGTCTGATGAAACAAAAATTTAACTGTTTGGCCATAATGACCATCGTTATGTTTGGAGGAAAAAGGGGGAGGCCTGCAAGCTGAAGAACACCATCCCAACCATGAAGCACGGGGGTGGCAGCATCATGTTGTGGGGGTGCTTTGCTGCAGGAGGGACTGGTGCACTTCACAAAATAGATGACCCTATGAGGCAGGAAAATATATGGATATATTGAAGCAACATCTCAAGACATCAGTCAGGAAGTTAAAGCTTGGTCGCAAATGGGTCTTCCAAATGGACAATGACCCCAAGCATACTTCCAAAGTTGTGGCAAAATGGCTTAAGGACAACAGAGTCAAGGTTTTGGAGTGGCGACCACAGAGCCCTGACCTCAATCCAATAGAACATTTGTGTGCAGATCTGAAAAAGCATATGCGAGCAAGGAGGCCTACAAACCTGACTCAGTTACACCAGCTCTGTCAGGAGGAATGGGCCAAAATTCACCCAACTTATTGTTGGAAGCTTGTGGAAGGCTACCTGAAATGTTTGACCCAAATTAAACCATTTAAAGGCAATGCTACCAAATACTAGTTGAGCAACTTCTGACCCATTGGGAATGTGATGAAAGAAATAAAAGCTGAAATAAATAATTATCTCTATTATTATTCTGACATTTCACATTCTTAAAATAAAGTGGTGATCCTAACTGACCTAAAACAGGGAATTTTTACTAGGATTAAATGTCAGGAATCGTGAAAAACAGAGTTTAAATGTATTTGGCTAAAGTGTATGTAAACTTCAACTGTATATGCTCTCTTGGGTAAATACTGTAAATTATCCAGTAGGCTAATGTTTTTTTTTAGAGTGAACTGTATTACTGTACTGTATTGTATTATGTTGTATAATTTGAATAGGAATTATGTACATCGTTCCGAACCAGCAGAAGAGAATGCGATTCTGGTGCAGCACAAGCCGCCTACAAAGTTTCAAGTATAGGCTAGCAGATTTGTTTTTAATATATAAAATGACCTATTTGTATAAATAGTAGGCTGATACATACGGTGCCTTCTGAAAGTTTTCAGACCCCTTGACTACTCCCACATTTTGTTACGTTACAGCCTTATTGTAAAATTGATTCAATAAAAATATCTCAGCAATCTACACACATTACCCCATAATGACATCACAATACCCCATAATGACATCACAATACCCCATAATGACATCACAATACCCCATAATGGCATCACAATACCCCATAATGACATCACAATACCCCATAATGACATCACAATACCCCATAATGACATCACAATACCCCATAATGACATCACAATACCCCATAATGACATCACAATACCCCATAATGACATCACGATACCCCATAATGACATCACGATACCCCATAATGACATCACGATACCCCATAATGACAAAGTGAAAACAGGTTTTTAGAAATGTTTGCACATTTAATAAATATATAAAACAGAATACCCTTTCACACCCTTTGCTATGAGACTGGAAACTGAGTTCAGGTGCATCCTGTTTCCATTGATCATCCTTGAGATGTTTCTACAAATGGATTAGAATACACCTGGGGTAAATTCAATTGATTGGACATGATTTGGAAAGGCACACACACGTCTATATAAGGTCTCACGGTTGACAGTGCATGTCAGAGCAAAAACCGAGCAATAAGGTCAAAGGAATTGTCCGTGGAGCTCAGAAACAGGATTGTGTCGAGGCACAGATCTGGGGAAGGGTACCAAAACATTTCTGCAGCATTGAAGGTCGCCAAGAACACAGAAGAAGTTTGGAACCACCAAGATTCTTCCTAGAGCTGGCCGCCTAGCCAAACTGAGCAACCGGGGGGAAAAGCCCTTGATCAGGGAGGTGACCAAGAACCCAATGGTCATTCTGACAGAGCTCTAGAGGTCCTCTGTGGAGATGAGAGAACCTTCCAGAAGGACCGCCATCTCTGCAGCATTCCACCAATCAGGCCATCATGGTAGAGTGGCCAAACGGAAGCCGCTCCTCAGTAAAAGGCTTGGAGTTTGGAGTTTGCCAAAAGGCACCTAAAGCCAATTTGACATTTGCTCAGTACATTGTTTTCACTGAGTCTGCTGTTAATGATAATGCAGTGGATTTTTCCAAGGTTGCTGCTGACACATATCTCTCTCTGTCGTTCTCTCTGTCTCTCTCTCTGTCGTTCTCTCTGTCTCTCTCTCTGTCGTTCTCTCTGGCGCGCTCTCTCTGTCGCTCTCTGTCTCTATCTCTCTCTCTCTCTGACTGCCTCACCTTCAGACATACCTGGCTCAGTATCAACATCCACATTTTTATCCCTTAACAGTTTCTGTTGGAGTGAGGTCACAGCCTTATCTTGTGTGTGCCGTGACACACACACACATACACACCCAGGTGTGTTTGTGTCTCTCTCTGAAAGCTGGTGTGTGTATGTGTGTGTGTGTGTGTAGTGGAGGGTTAGCTAGTAGACCGATAGGATTGTTGTGAGCATGTTCTATATGGTTTGGACCCACATGAGAGAGAATAGAGACAGTTCTACAGCTGTGATACGATACGTCACTACCTGGCAGAGACACTTGTTATCTATTGACATCCAAAAAAGGACACTCTGAAAACAGATTCTCCCCATTGTATCCCAAATGGCAACCTATTCCCTATATAGTGTGCTACTTATAACTAGGACCCATAGGACTGTGCACTACTACAGTGAACTCCAAAAAGTATTGGAACAGTGGCACATTTTTTGTTGTTTTGTCTCTGTACTCCAGCACTTTGAAATGATACAATGACTGTGAGATTAAAGTGCAGACTATCAGCTTTAATTTGAGGGTATTTTCATTCATATCGGTTGAACCGTTTAGAAATTATAGCACTTTTTGTACAAATTCACCCCATTTTAGGGGACGACAACTATTCGGGCAAATGTAATTATATGGGTATTAAAGAAGACAAAGGTTTAATATTTGATCCCATATTCCTAATACGAAGTGATTACATCAAGCCTGTGACTCTACAAACTTGTTGGATGCATTTGCTGTTTGTTTTGGTTGTGTTTCAGATTATTTTGTGCCCAATAGAAAATAATGGTAAATAATGTATTGTGTCATTTTTGGAGTCACTTTACATGAATGTGGATGCAACCATGATTACCAATAGTCTTGAATGAATCGTGAATACTGATGAGTGAGAAAGATACAGATGCACAAATGTGACCGACCGGCTCGATAGCAAAATATGAAATAGAAAATTGTATATCATACACTACAGTTGAGGAACAATGGGAAGGTCATTCTGCTTTGAAAGTTGATAAACTTGAAACCTCACCTTTGAGAAAATGGACCTTGAATGTTTTGGTAAACCTGCTGGAGAGGTCTTCTTTGTCTACACCCATTCAGCATTGTTTACACCCTCTAAAGCTTTAGCCCCACCCATTCAGCATTGTTTACACCCTCTAAAGCTTTAGCCCCACCCATTCAGCATTGTTTACACCCTCTAAAGCTTTAACCCCACCCATTCAGCATTGTTTACACCCTCTAAAGCTTTAGCCCCACCCATTCAGCATTGTTTACACCCTCTTAAGCCTGAGCCCTGCTCATCTCTTTAAGAGGTGAGGCCATGTGCTAAACAACCACAGACTGAAGGCTGGTTTATACTACGGGTGTGTTCACAAATTCAATCTGGAGCGTCAGAAGCTGGAGCGTCAGAATGCTCTCTGGGCGTTTGTAAACTCAGAGCGTTGTCAGATTGTCCGTTTGTAAATTCAGAACGTTTCGCTCTTGTCACGTTCAGAGCGCACACTGGACGATCTGGCCGAGGAGTAGGGTTGATCCGAGTGTTCTGACCTCACAACAGCAGTCAAGCACCCAAGCTAACTGGCTAATGTTGGCTTGCTTGCTAGCTACTTCCAGACACAAATGAGAGAACACTTCACTCTGACCATTTTACTCTCTCTAGCAGAGCTGGTTAGGCAGTTTTTATGTTATTAAGAGCGTTGGTGACTTTAACTGTGCTGCTGGCAATAACTTAATTAGGCTTTTTTTGCCAAAATTGACTGATATCAACCATATTCAACGAGTGTTGAGGGTTTGTCAGCTATTCTGTGTTCTAGCACACTCAGTCGAGAGTGCTCTGAAATCGGAGTGGATAGTTAGAGTGAATTTACCAGCTACGTCTATCGAAAGTTGTCGCAGTGACATCATGAAAATTCTATTGAAATGGTTACTTGTGTAGTGAAGTATTTTGTAGCTAGCTAGCTAAACAATGAACCAAACTAAACAAACTCATAACATTACTACCATATATGAATCTTCTGGTAGCTACCCAACCAGGTTCAATGTTAGCTAGCTAGCTAAACAATGAACCACAATCCAAACTCATAACATTACTACCATATATGAATCTTCTGGTAGCTACCCAACCAGGTTCAATGTTAGCTAGCTAGCTAAACAATGAACCACAATCCAAACTCATAACATTACTACCATATATGAATCTTCTGGTAGCTACCCAACCAGGTTCAATGTTAGCTAGCTAGCTAACATTAGGCTTTAACTAGCAATGCAAATGGCTCTGAGATACAAATAATATTAATGCCCAGATCATACACATAAAGTTAGCTAGCGAGCCAGCCAGCTAACGTTAGCTAGATAGCTAACAGCATGCTTTTAACTTTAAATAAAACCACTTTCTGACAAAATTAGAAACGTGTAATATCTGAAAATGTAGCTACCTAGACTCTCTTACCGGTATAAATGGATGGATACTTCTCCCGCTCTGTCACGGATGCCATGGTTGCCCTTAGTTGGAAGATGTAATCCGGAAACAGGTGTTTTATACAATAGCCTTCTGTGTGTTCTCTTGTTGACTCCCTCTGCGTATTTTCAATCAAAATGCCAGAATTGCCTCCATCTCCTTAGTTATCATACTCTAATTTCACTGATTTCAAAACGTGGTCCTCCAGAGAGCGGAAAGCAACACTTCTGCAGTTCTCCATGGATAACTTTATATCTTTCATAAAAGCTGCGGTAGCAAGGATGATCGACACCTACTGAGCAGCTCATGTTACAGACAGAAGCCTACTACATGGCAGACCAATCAGAACTCATTTAAAAAAAGTTTACATTCAAATGGCTCTCCTGTGAAGTAGTGACATACGCTTTTGTTTCATACCGCCCCCCAAAAAATGCGAACCTCCTCTGTTATTATAATGGTGAGTAGTTAGCATGTCCTGCTGGTATGATAGTTGTGCGTCTGTAACTCTGTCACTCATCATTATTCAGGATTCATTCAGGACTATGCGTAACCATGGTAGCATCCACATTAACATAGAAGTGTTTAGAAACATATTCTATTCTTATTTAGAATAATAATGTGCCCCCAAAATTACACAATACGTTATTTACCATTAATTTCTATTGGGAACAAAATAATCTGAAACACAATCAAAACGATTAACAAATGCATCCAACACGTTTGCATTCACAAGCTGTCATTGTGTGCTCCCTCTCCGGTCTCTAGGTTACCAGGCTGGCACACCTGACACCATCGTTACATGCATTATGACACTCACCTGGACTCCATCACCTCCCTGATTCCCTTGGTTCCTTCCCCAGGCGTCATTGTTTCTGTTTCCTGTCTGTGTGCTGTTTTGTGTTTCTTGTTTTGTATTACGTTCTGTTTATTTATTAAAAACTGACTCCCTGAACCTGCTTTACCCGACTCTCAGCGCACATCGTTACACAAGCTTGATGTAGTCATTGACTGATGTTGTTGATCTTGGTCTGATTAATCACTTCAGTGTTTTCTGGCTTGATCAAGGATGGTTGTCAATCAGGATAATTTTTTTCTAAGGCTGTTGCTTTTTTTTTAATGCTTTTGTCCTCTCCGAAACCTTCGAAATCAATCATTGTTTAAGAGATTGTTGGATTGGAAGAGTTATGATATCTTTGCCAGTAGCCAGAAGACAAGACTGGGAATAGCTGGTGTGTCATCGCGGCTGTCTTCTGCAGGCTGACCTCAGTGTGTGTCTCTGCACCCCAAGGGGAATAATGAAATCAACATGAATTGATGGCTTTCTCATCTATTGATCTATTGTGTTATTATATGGAGGTCTTTGCAGCATGCTAACCCACAGGAGGTGAAGTGTCTCTATATCTGGAGTCAATGATGTGTACTCTTTTGAAGGGTGAAGAAGAGGGTGCTTGTTTTTTTTGTTGCTTTGGCGAAAACACTGCAACATTGTGTGACCGACTGAGTCAGTCAGTCAGGGAAGGCTGATCATCCCCATGTGAGCGTAATTCACCAAACCACAAGCACAATGTTGTTGGAATCCAGGCCACCCAAATCTCTCTAACGCTCAGACAAGGCTATGTATATTAGCTGACGTAATCTCCCAAGGATTGCTAAAGTATGATTTAATCAGAAATAATAAAGCTTGTAGCAGTAAGAATCTTAACAAACCCTCCAAATATCATTTACTTAATGAATTCTGTTGAAATAGTTTATTTCCTGTTCATACATTTGATGTATTTGAAGATAAGGCCTAGTTGAAGAAGGGATTTGTCTCTGAGAGGTGAAAGGA
>NC_092154.1:8621718-8624218 GCF_045791955.1 Oncorhynchus clarkii lewisi
CACCACACACTACACCACACCACACACCACACCACACACACACCACACCACACACCACACCACACACACCACACCACACCACACACCACACCACACCACACCACACCACACCACACACACACCACACCACACCACACCACACCACACCACACCACACCACACACTACACCACACCACACACACACCACACCACACCACACCACACACCACACCACACCACACCACACACCACACCACACACACCACACCACACCACACCACACCACACCACACACCACACACCACACCACACACACACCACACCACACCACACCACACACACCACACCACACCACACCACACACCACACCACACCACACCACACACACACCACACCACACCACACACCACACCACACACACGACACCACACCACACCACACCACACCACACCACACACACACACACTACACCACACACACCACACCACACCACACACACACCACACCACACACACACACTACACCACACCACACACACCACACCACACCACACACCACACCACACACACACCACACCACACCACACCACACCACACACACACACACACACACACACTACACCACACTACACCACACACTATATTGCAGTACCTCAGTATTCCTCTCATTCGGTCCGATTCTCTAAAATCTTTCTCCTTCAAAATCTTTCTCCTATATACAGGGGGGTGCCGGTACAGAGTCAATGTGCGGGGGCACCAGTTAGTTGAGGTAGCATGTACATGTAGTTGTGACTATGCATAGATGACAACAGAGAGTGGCAGTGGTGTGGAGAGGAGAGGGGAGGGGAGGGGGGGGGGATGCAAATAGTCTGGGAAGCCATTTGACTAGATGTTCAGGAGTCTTATGGCTTGGGGGTAGAATCTGTTTAGAAGCCACTTGGACCTAGACTTGGCTCTTCGGTACCGCTTGCCGTGTAGTAGCAGAGAGAACAGTCTATGACTAGGGTGGCTGGAGTCTTTGACAATTTTTAGGGCCTTCTTCTGATACCGCCTGGTATAGAGGTCCTGGATGGCAGGAAGCTTGGCCCCAGTGATGTACTGGAACTTGAAGCTCTTAACCTGCTCCACTACAGCCCCCTCAATGAAAATGGGGGGGGGGGGGGGGGGGGGGGGCTCTGTCCTCTTTTTCCTGTAGTCCACAATCATTTACTTTGTCTTGATCACGTTGAGGGAGAGGTTGTTGTCCTGGCACCACACGGCCAGGCCTCTGACCTCCTCCATATAGGCTGTCTCTGTCATTGTTGTCGGTGATCAGACTGTTGTGTCGTCTGCAAATTTAATGATGGGGATCTGGTCGTGCAGTCATGAGTGAACAGGGAGTACAGGAGGGGGCTGAGTACGCGCCCCTGAGGGTCTCCCCTCCTGAGGGGCTCCTGTGATGAGGAGCAGCGTGGCGAATGTGTTGTTACCTACCCTCACCACCTGGGGGAGGCCCGTCAGGAAGTCCAGGATCCAGTGGCAGAGTGAGGTGTTTAGTTCCAGGGTCCTTAGCTTAGTGATGAGCTTTGAGGGTACTATGGTGTTGAACGCTGATCTGTAGTCAATGAATAGCATTCTCACATAGGTGTTCCTTTTGTCCAGGTGGGCAAGGGTAGTGTAGAGTGCAATAGAGACTGCATCATCTGTGGATCTGTTGGGGCGGTATGCAAATTGTAGTGAGTCTAGGGTTTCTGGGATGATGGTGTTGATGTGAGGCATGACCAGAGTTTCAAAGCATTTCATGGTTACAGACGTGAGTGCTACTGGTCGGTAGTCATTCAGGCAGGTTACCTTAGTGTTCTTGGGCACAGGCACTATGGCGGTCTGCTTAAAACATGTTGCTATTACAGACTCGGAGAGAATACACACAGTTCACTTTCATAGCAGTCACATACAAACAGCATGATCACTTTGCTCGTTAATTCTCACATCTACACACTCTCCTCCTCTCACCTTTTCCCTTCACTTTTGTCTTCAGTGCACAACACATCAGCTGTCTGTGGCCAGGCAAAAAACACTTTCCAAGCCAAACCTTCATATCATAACCGCTAACCGCTACACACAGCCTACATCATTGTCACCATATTAGCTAACATCATAGTCAACATAGCTACTAGAACTAACGCCTTAGTAAACCTGCTGCAGTAATGCAGTATAGTGTCAGTCAGCAAGCAGTTTAGCAGTTACATTAGCGGGCCCAGTGGCAATAAATGAATAAAACCAAAAGCTTATCTTGACTTGGAAAAGTTCCAGTGTTGGATAGCTATAGCCAACTAGTTAACATGGCATCTCTCTCTGTTTGAGCTGGGTGTTTGAGTAGGCTAAACTAGCTATCTGCGTTGGCTATGTAAGTAAGTGAATATATAAGTGAAAAAATACAACGTAATAGCTCTCTCTCTCTCTGTCACAGCCTGACCTTAGAGATCCTTTTTATGTCTCTGTTTTGGTTTTGTCAGGGCGTGAGTTGGGGTGGGCATTCAAT